>NC_090821.1:5147763-5442763 GCF_000390325.3 Nicotiana tomentosiformis
GAAATTGTACTTATATTTCAAGCTATCCTTTTAAAAAAATATATTAATAAAATAATTTTCAAAAGTGTTGTTATAGAGTTTCGTAGTTTCTCATAGTGTCGATATGTGGCTACTGATATTACTCATCACTGTTGAGCAAAAGGAAGTAACAATGGTTATTAGCATGTATAATCCCTTTATCATGATAATGATCGAATCTACATAGAAAAGATGGCGTGAGAACCTAAATCTATCCCTAACGAAAGTTCAAATAATAAGATATTTGTGAAGCAGATATCTTCTTCTATTGAGTTACATAAATGTGATTAACATTCATCTTTTTTCTTCCTCTGCGGTTTGGATTTTTTTTTTTTTGTAATTTTTATTTAATAATTCAGACGCTTTTATAAATTATATCTATATAATATTTAAAAAATTTACATTCATTGATATGAGATACACGCGTACTTTAAAATTAGTTTTAGATAAAAATAAAAGTATAATGTTCGATGATGTATTCTTTCGCGAAACAAAGATCTTACCATTTGTGGAAGAAAGATTTGCAAATATTCCAAGTCTGAAAGTTACTCGCCTATTTGGTCCAAGATTGATCGATCAATGGAGGTGCGGAAATATACTTCAACAGCTCTCTTGTACAACCGCTCTTTAAATTTGTATCTCAAATCAAAGGCAGATCCAACATTTACGCAATGAATATGCGTGCATCCACTCACTAAAACTTTATACTCCCTCTGTTAGTCGATATGTTTCACGTAACAATATTTTTTGCTTTAAACAATTCTAAAGAGAATGATAACTTTTTATTTTTTGTGATAATTTAGTTTTAAACTTCGTATTTTATCCTTAACGAGATAATTTATAATTACAAAAATATCTATAACTTGTTTTAGACAGCAATATTTAAAAGTTTTTCTTTCTTACGCTTCGTGCCTATTTATACTTTGCCACATAAAATAAAATCGATGAAATATAATATATTCGTGTATGTGTAAAAATTTGTTAAGCATGCTATTAGAGTTGCTTATTATATACGTAGTTAAAGCGGTACACTCTAGAAATTTCGATGCAATAACCGATCATAATTAATTTGCTTTTGCACAGTTGATGTTAAAAGTCTTTTCCATTTTTCTTTTATAGGCCTCAATCAAATTTGATCTATATTTCTCTTTGATCATATAAATGTTGGTTTTTTTCTAGTTACACTTTTAACGTTAATTGATTTTTCAGTGTACTTGAACAATAACTAGAATAATGTAATAGTCATATTTTATTGACAAGTGAGGTTTGCTCAGTTGGTAAAAGCACATCCACCTACGACCATTAGGTCCTGGATTCGAGTCATACTGGAGGGGAAGTGTAGAAACACTATATATCCTCCTAATTTGGTAGGGTTTAAAAATAAAATAAAATAAAGTCGTATTTTATTATCTATTCACTTGATTAAGCACCGATGGTAAGCAACCTCAACTTCCAATTAAGAGGTTGTGAGTTCGAGTCACCCCAAGAGCAATGTGAGGAGTCTTGGAGGGAAGGATGCCGAGGGTCTATTGGAAACAGCATCTCTATCTCATGGTAGGGTTAAGGTCTGCGTACACACTATCCTCCACAAACTCCACTAATGAGATTATACTAGGTTGTTCTTGTTGTTGATTAAGCACCTAAAGCAAATCGATTTTGGAAAGTGTTAGAAATCTTCGTCATCAATTTTCTAAGTACTGCTTAGCATGCCATTAGACCTCTGTACCTAACACATGATGAAATAAAGGTACCATAAATATTGTAGTACTGATATAAACAACTTAGTTGACGGTTGAGACCATGACAAAGCTATATATAATTGCTTACATTTTTTAGCCTTATTCTTGCACGCATTTCGACTAAATAATTTTTCAATTATATAGAAATGAGAAGATCGACCGAGCGTAGAAGAGTCATTTTGCTTAGCCATAAAAGTGCTTACCCGTCAATAACTACGTTATTGAGCCACCGCCTCTTTTCTTCTTCTTTTCTTACCTATTTTTCAGATCTATTCGCTCTTCTCAGCTGTGGTGGTAAATTTTTAGATTAGCTACTCTTTTGAGTTTTGCCCAAATCTTCCTATTTGTTTTTGAATCTGTATGAACTTTTGTAGTTCTTTTAAAAATCTTATAGTATGAATTTTCGTAGAAAACAATGGTGGACTTCTCATTATGGGTTAGAAAAACGAATTTTCAACTAAATCTGACCTCATTTTCCCCTCAATCTGTCAAATTCTCTATCTTTATCATATTTGACTTATAATTTCGTCTTTTTAAAAAAAAAGTTTTCATCGGATTTTTTTGGGATTTTAAAATAAGGCATGAGGGAGAAAAACTCCCTCAATTTGTTGGATGTTCCATCTGTTCAAGTGAATGCAATCTAATCTTCAATTGACTTTAATGGGAGAACTGCAATTTACTATAAAGAGACTTATTTGCTCTGGTTATAAGAAGTTATAGTGACAATTTATTTTTGTTTCAGCACCGGCCTTCCCGATATTCAATTTCTTATGAGAGGCATATTCAGAGGGTAATGATTTTATTTACTTCAATAATATTACATTATTAGCTTAGGATTAACATTGTGTTTAGAAAGATTAAAACACATCCACTTTGTACAACCAAAGATAAGCAAGAAATAATACTTCTCTTCTTGATTTCTCTGTGTCCATTAGCTTTATTTATTGCTGTAAAATTTCGCCTTTCTCCAGCTTTTTGCTCTTTGTTGTGGTAGTTGTATGTTCGTTTGTCTGTTCAGCACTTCGGAGCCCGATAAAATATTGCTCTTCTATTGACTTACATTTTTTCTTAGTTTCTTCGTATTGAGAAGTGAAAACGATTCTGTTTTAGCATCTATGTTTGTATATTTGTGTGTATGATGTATGGTTCTGTCATGCTTATATAATAGGTATTACACGTCTTATGTTATCTATTAAAAGACTAAATATCTATTTTCTGTACATACTGAAGTGCAATGATTTGCAAATGTTGTGACAAAGTCCATTGAGGGACTTATTGAGGCCTATTCCAGATTGCAATATCAGAATGGTTTTTCTGAGGTGATCTATCTTTAGTTGCTTCGCTCTCCTTTTTCGGTTACATATGCATGACAAGATCGCGTTAATATCAGGTGTTCCATTTGACCTATGTCCCATTTCTCTATTTCAATACTCAAATTTTCTTTTCATTAGTAGCACTAACAACTGTGCATTCAAAGCTCCATATATAATTTAAAAATGGATGAAGCTTGATAGATCAATATTTTTATCTTTGTAGTGCCATATACGTTATGCTATGTTCTCATATGTAGGTCATACGTTCATCTTATTGCATTTTATGGTTTTTCTCAATCTTATTTAATATTGTAGAAGGGTGATACCTTAAAAAACTTAACTTTTTTAGGGATTGTTTCAACATTTGATTACTCCTAAAAGATCATTTTATTATGTTGGTAGTCATTTTTATGTGAATTTTAAAGCTTTGATTGGAAGATTGTCCTATAGACCTATACTAATCAGGTTTTTATATTTAACTTTTTAATCTCCTTTCAACTATTTTGTATTTTTTTTATTGTTTTATTTTACTTTGACTTTTAGTATTCTGATATCTAGAATCTCATTTGCTGAAGAAAAGAGAAAAACACGCGTAGAGTCGAAAGCTATGTGTTTACAAAAAAAAAAAAAAGAGTTTGCTTGGACTTAGTGACTCTTGTGCTCAATAAAATTTTCAGTAATTGACAACTTTTGTTGTTGAAAATTTCTGGTAACCTTTTCTTTTCTTTTTAGAAGTATATTCTGTTATATTAGATTTTTACTAGGTTGAAACTTTAGAAGATCCATTAAGTTGGCGAGAAAAAGAACTGATTCAGGAAAAGATTGAAATGAAAAAGCTTGCAACTTTTCTGAAGCATGCATGTTTGTTTAATTATGTGTCGAGTTGTTAACACAAAAATTACATGAATAAAAGTTGAAACAAGAACCTTAACAAGTTGTAGAATATTAAGTATGTGGAAGGGAACTGGAAAAAATTGATATACTTATGGAACTCAAGATGAGGTGATAGTTTATGCAGTATCTTGGCGAACTACCCTGCTCCTTCTTTTACTATGCATGTCTAAGACCTCTAAGGTTAAAGGTTGTTAGGGTTCAAGAATTAGAACAAAATAGATTCTCAAAATTCTGATGCTTCATTCGAGAAAAGGGACCAAATACTTTGAATTTGCTATTGGAGTCATTCAAAATGTAAACCATTGTTATCATCAAGTTTTGAATTAGGTATCAATTGTTGTAATTATAACTAATGTGAACATATCAAAAAGGTAAGTGCTTTAATTGATGTTGTTACAAGAAAATCCCATATCTAAAATATAGAAAATAAAGCATTATTGTTTTTATCATGATTTAGATTAATGTTGACTATCATTCTTTTTCTATTTTTGATATTACTATTAGCTAAATTCTAATAGATTCGGCCCATAGGGCATGAGACAGGCCGTGTGAATTTACATCAATTTGCTTCATTTGTGTACATTTTGGAGAAGCTCAGTTATCGTGCTTCATAAGTAGGAAGTTTCTTTGTATGATGAAAGTCTTAACTCATTGTTGTACTGATTTAATGGTAGATAATTTAAAATTTTCATGTTTGCAGACACCATCGAAGCACATATATCTTTTAGTTGGATGCGAGAGATGAGTTAGCTCCATGCAAAATAGAGCTGAAGGAAAAATTAGACCATCTTGATACTGTATTGGTCTCAAAATATGTCATACCTGATCAATGATGGTTGTAGAAATGACCTTTGCCCGCTAGAGATTACAAGGTGAAAAGGCATTTGAAAGTAGTTTTATTTCCTAAAGAACATTGTTTATGCGAACTGATCGCTTGGATACAATAGTATTTATTGTGTTAACTCCAATGTCATTTTATAGGCTCCAAATCAACTAAACCTCATCTTGTAAAATAAAGATGTATTATATCTATCCAGGAATATTTAAGCTTAACCACAAATTTGAAAACACTCAACTCTGGTAAAAAATAATAAAATAAAAAGGGAGATACTGAGCTCTTGTAGGTCCATTTCAGTTAGCTTTAGTTTGCAGTAATTTAAATTTCTTTACAAGCTACTACTTCATAAGCACAACGTTGGGCGCGTGCTCGGCACGCGCTTGATCTCATCTAGTGTATATACAGACAGAAATCACCTAAGAGTATTTTTGCTTCCAATGGGATAAGAACCTAAGAGAACCTCTCTAATTCATTTTTGAATCTCTACATGTCAAAGAATGCTTCAGCAAACTCATTCAAAGTGTTAGCAATATAATTTGCTACAAAGTTCATACAAGAATATGATCAATTAACAAAATATAGATATATCTATCTTCATAGCAACGTGAATAGCTTCAACAAGAGATTCATATGAAATTTCATAGCATATTAAGCAACGTGAGATTTTGCAATTATAAGGGAGTACGGTGCAATATTTCTCAAGAATATCATACGGATTTTTTTCTACTCCGATCTTGTCGTCACGTGTTTTATCGCAATTAACGTGTGTTAGAGGGATTGTCAAGAGAATCGGCTCAGGTATGTTAAGAATATCCCTTCTTTCCCTTTGGCATGATTCATACGATACAAACGAAACGAGCAAATGCACAACTTTCATAAATGACTCTATTCATAGAAGTACTAGAAGTGCCTATGTTCTTGATTTCCCATGTGTCCTATTATTCTATCATCTGTTCACGGGTCTCAAAAAATACGTAAGTTGATAAAGTTTATTTCATGATATTAATCAAAGGCATAATGGTCTTATGACGTTCCGAGAGATTTTATTGACGTACTTCTTATGTATTTCATGCATTTATACATGTATATTGATCCATGACCGGATGGCATTATATACATATATATTATATGTATATGGGATATGGGAAAAGGTTACGGTGTTATATACGCATCACCACCTGATCAGCTGGTATACAATGATGATTTGCCCACAGTGGACGAGATGATATGATGGGATGTCCTCAGAGGCTTGATGATGTTATGAACACATATACCTATGTATAGTATGGCATTTATATGTATATGCATGACATTATAAATATGAAATGATTCACAGAGTTATTCAGACTTACATGTTGAGTCTTTTACTCTATGTTTCTCTTAAGTCTATTATTTACTGATTTTCATTCCTTACATACTCGGTACATTATTTGTACTGACGTCCCTTTTGCCTGGGGACGCTGCGTTTCATGCCCGTAGGTCCCGATAGACAAATTGAGAGTCCTCCAAGTAGGATATCAGCTCAGCGAAAGATGTTGGTGCGCTCCATTTGCTCTAGAGTTGCTTATTTGGTCAATATGATTTGGACATGTATAGATTAGTATGGCGGGGCCCTATCCCGACCTTTATGGTATTTATCTACTCTTAGAGGCTTGTAGACATATGTCATGTATGTGAAAGATTGTATGGCCTTGTCGGCCTATGTTCAGTATACGAGTGATCATTTTGGTCTTATACCATATGTAATATGTATAAGTTTGTATTACATGTTGGGTCGTCCTATGACGAATATTCCCTCATGTTTTATTCTAGTTATCTCACGGCAGCCTTTCCATCTCATTTACCTATAAGAGTATGATACGAAAAGAAACGTTACGTTGGTACTCGATTGAGTAAGGTACCGGGTGCCCGTCGCGGCCCATCGATTTGGGTCGTGACACAGCAACAGAATGCATAGTACGAAGACAACATCAATAAGACCTTTGATAGCAAGGTAAACAATTCAAGCTTACACTCGGGGACGGTTAGATAATCTTTGGTTCGATAGCAAATTCCCACTAGAAAGTTAAGTTTGCTACCGAACAAAGGTTACTCAACCGTTCACGAGCACAAACCACTAGAGGGTTGTTAGATATTCCTTCGCTCGATAGCATAACTTCCTGAGGAGAAGTAAAGTTGTGTTACCAAGTTGAGGATTATCTAGCAATTCATTAGTGGAATCTTAGAAGATACAAGACTTTCAGTATTCCAATTCGCACTCTTTGCATTCGAACACTTGGGGGGATGATATGAGGATACGACAATAATGACTGCCATGTCAAACGGGGAACGAAAATCCAGAAACAAAATGCATCATCGGGACCAGGGACTCAACCAACCCCGTAAGAACAAGTTGTACAAGATAGCCACAAATAATGGCAATTTCTTTTCAGCATAGCAAATGCTTACGTATTTTTTGAAAATAGAAGGAATAAAATGAAATCCTTTTGTTTTTAACTTTTTTCTTGTCTGAACGATGAATAAACTTTGTCATTTAAAAGTTAAACAAGTACTTCAAATGTTAGTTCCATAATGAACATGAGACGTCCTCTTCAAGAGCACCGTAAACATAAGAGGGCCTCTCTTATAAAAAAATATCACGTAAAAGGGTTGGTTCCGGAAGAATCTATGCCCGGAATCAAAAATGCCTTCGGGGAAAAATACACCCGAAGCCACATATGAAAAGGATGCAAAAAGTAAACTTGCGCAAATACTTATAGAAACCCTCACGCAAAAGGGATAATACTCGGAACCAAAGTGCTTCGAGGAAAACACATTCGAGACTACACATAGTAAAGCGTGAACAGGAAAACGTGCGCATAATTCTTGAGCAAATGCAAAGATTAAAGATTTACATGGATATTCAAACGAAGGTAAGACTCAAACGATACTTGAGCAAAAATATGTATTTATTTATAAGAACATGCCAAAACGGTAAAAGTTCAAAATGGGAAAAAGAAAAGAAAAGCTAAATGCAGCGCCTCCGGAACCAGGAGGAAGAGAAGTGTCTGCATTTCCGGGAGAAGTTGGTTGGTCCACCAATGGCTCGACGTTTCCCCAGTTTGGTCTTCAGCATCGTCACCTTCCAATCCCTCTTCAGTTCCCGAAATCTCGGAATCGAAACCAGAAGAATCAGGAGCATCAGATTGCACCGTGAGTCCATTTTAAGAAGCTAACTCAAGTCGGGCCTTAGCAATTTCAACATCAAAGTTGATGATACCAGCTTTAGCCCCCTCCGGGGTTTTTATCCTCATGATGTACATGGCATAAGTTTTTTCAACAACGAGGGAAGCCGCTTGGTGCTTAAGTTCTTCTTTGAGTTGGGTAACCTCGGTAGAAAGGTTTTCCCGGGCGGACCTAGCAGATTAGAGGCTGACGTCAAGGTCACAAATAATTGAACTAAAGAGCTTATTATGCTCGATAGTTTTCTTGTACTTCTCTTCTAGCTGGGCGTGTTTTGCCCCCACAACAGCAAGCTCTTCGATTTTGGAGTTCAAGGCTGCTTCTAAGTTAGTTAATTTTTCGGCAGTAGCAACCTCGCGCTCGGTTGCAACAAGAATGATGTCTTGGACTTCAGCCCATTTGGCCTTAGCTTTATTAAATCTAACCCTCAGCGGGCCAATTGCTTGGCTAAGGGTTACCACTTCTTGCTCGCTTTGCTGCAAACGAGCCTCCAAAACAACGGCCTCAGTAGCTTTGGTTTTCAGTTCCGAGAGGCGGAGAACAGTTTGGTCTCGTTCCACCAAAAGCTAATTCCATCCAGAAGTAAGTTCTTCCTTCTCACAAATCAACCTTTGAAGGCTCTCAGAAGCAAGAAAGTTGGCCTATAAAACAAGAAGAAGTAAAACTTAGAATACATTCATATAAAAGTAGAAGAAGTAATGAAGGAAGAAAAGAACGTATCGATGCGGCATTATGCATAGCATTGTTCAACAAGCACTCTCCCGAGAGTGCCTGAATCTTTTAATAGTCTTTTTCTGAAGCCAAAGGCTTCAGATAATTAGCAAGCTCCGCCGGTCGTGATAGCAAGTTGCATCCGGTAGAGACCGAAAGAGTAACGTTCCTCCTCCTTTATGGATCTTCAGAAGGGGCAGCATAATTTTGCCCCAAATTCCCATGAATTGGGGATTGTGGAGGAGGAACACCTTCTTCATGGTCAGATATGGCCGATGGAGGTGATGCAGCAACTTTTGGTAGAAAAGTGGATGAAGATAAAAGTGATGTAGCAGTTGCTGGTGTTGGTGAATGTGGAGATGAAGCTGATGGAGTTGAAGAGTGAGAAGCAGCTGCATCAAATGCAGTGCTAGTTGTTGGATGCTCGCTAACCAAAGACGGCAAGGACCCGGTACTCAGCCCCGCAGCACCGGTTACAATAATTGGGACCCGAAAATGGAGTTGGCATTTTCTACCAACTCAGATTCTCCCCAAAGTGCCGAGACATCATCTTCAGTTGGTGTAACTATCTCAACAGGTCGAGCATCCTGTTGAGATGATGAGGATCGTCACCTTCTATGTAGAGAAGCTCCCTCATCACTAGTTTATTCTTCATCATCAATCATCACGGTGTCTATGACCGGTCCGGAAGGAGGACCGGTCGTCATCGCCACCGGAGATGCCTTGGGAGCATCAGTCTTTGCCCTCTTATTCTTTTCCCCAGCCGTGGAGTAATGTATTCTCTTTGGTTTCTTATCCTCCGGTCGGGGACTCCGTAAAGAAGTGTTTGAGCCCGAAACAGGCCCGGAGATACCTGTTCGAGTAAGTGCTTCCTGAAGCAGCCTCGTTGCATAAGCAGGATCAGTCAAAACGTCCTCCTCGGGGACAACAACAGAGCCCGCAAGTAGACCTAATTTCGTGAACAAGTCAAAAGGGTTCAACCAAGTTCTCCATATACAAAAAAATGGAAGCAAGGTAAACTAAAATTACCATGATTTTTGGCCTTCCACCCGTATTTAAGGGCCAGTTCTTTCTACAAACAAATTTCGGGCGTCATGATGTCCAAGATCTTCTGAACCCACCGGTCCAAACCTTCCACCACTGGTGGAATCCATCGAGTTGCTAAAACATGCGAAGGGTGAAGAGTTGATACAACCATAAAAGAATATCTAGTAAAAAGAAATACTAAACAAAGAGCTTACGAGTGTGGTTCCAAGCGACCGAAAAGGATGAAGCCGTTATCAGAATGATGACATTAGTGGCGAATGCAATGAATCGTTCCATCCATCCACTGTCGTTGTCATCATCCATGCTAGACAGCAAAGCATGGTGTCCACGCTTGCAAAAGTTTATCATTCCCCCGCGAAAGATTTTGGGAAATTAGAGATTCATCATATGAGCTAAAGGTTAGCTCCTCTCTAGTTTCCTGGCACAAACGTCGAAGGCAGACGATCGTCCTCCACACTAAAGGACTTACCTGTGCCAAACACACCTGGTAGCGAAGGAAAAACTCCGCAATTACGGAATCAAGCTCTCCGCTCAAAGAAAACGCACCCAAAGTAAAGAGATACGTGAAAAAGTATGTAAAACCTTCCTTGGGAAGGGTCACTCGCTCTGATAGATCAGGAGCAATGATATCCAACTTATGGCAGCGGCAGTCCTCCTTCACATCAGGAATACTAGAAGGACGGATGGAAGAAAGGTACCTACTAACAGCCCATGTACGAGGGTTAGCACTAAGGAATTTCTCTTCAAAGTCCTTTGTGTTACTAAGTCTTCTTGGGATGATGGAACCCACCGTTAGAGGAACAGAGTCCTCGGTTTTGTTCTTGTTCTTTGTAGAACCAACACGCTTGAAGGAATAAGCCATTGAAAAATAAGAAGGAAAAGGTTTTGTGTTTGAAGAGAATTAGAGAAAGGATGGAAAACAAGGATGCAAATCAGGAGCTCGAGTAATTATGAAATGCAAAGGAAAAGAACGTTGCGTATAAGTAAAATTTTGGCGGCTAAATTCATGGCTATGATTACTTTGATAATCGGCAAAAGTTGTGCTGAATCATGGGATGACGTGTATTCGGGGCATTAAATGCGGAGAGACGTACGTTTAATTAACTGTCAGAAACCTTCAGAGGGAGTTATAATAATTCCCGCCAAAAAGGTATTTTTACCAACTTCCCAGTAACACAAAGTTATATCATCGGAAAGCAGGAGGACTATCTGTATATGGTGAAATATAATATGACATGTGGTTGTCTAAAGGAGAACACGTGGTTGTCTAAAAGAGGACACGTGGAACCCAAGACAGGGATGGCCGAAGACCGAACGCAATCATTCCACTTGTCACCGGAAAGGATAACGTTCATAAAAGTGTATTAAATGCTTTGCGCCTGGTAGCATTTAATAGGGAATAATTTTGCAGTATTAAGAGCGACAGTCCGTTACAGAGAAATTGGCATTTATGTTCACCGTTATATATTCATCAATGACCCTCATAATTGACATTAAAGGACACGATCCTAGGACCCTCTTCCCTAGACATAGCTATAAATAGTGAGCTCAGTTTTCATTGTAAGGGGATATGGATTTTCTGGCTAAACTTATATTACATTATATACAAAGCTTAATACAATCTTATTTTCTTGCTTTTTGATCTCATCATTGCTGTGCCCGGAAATTCTGTTCCCGGAATTGTCATCTATGTTGTTTCATCTACATTTCAAGGCTAAGTATTGTACATTTCTTCAATTATTGCATTATTTCAGGATCAAGTTAATTCACTTGTCTAGAAACCACGTATAAATTCAACTTTACTGTTTTACGGATAAACATTTTCTTGTATTGTTATTAGCATAACAATAAATACATCATAAGTTAGTCCAACCTAGTCTTCTCGTATGGCTCCTTACAATTCTACATTTAACATCAACGATAGACAAATAGGAACACCAATTTCCAGCACAATCCTTTTCAATTTCTTCACCAATCCTTCACATTTTCCACATTGTTCAAATGCAATGGAAAAGGAAAGTAGAAAAAAGTAATAAAAAAATAAGAAGGAAAGGGAACCAAGTTATACATTTCGTCATTTCCCATCCGAAACCTAAAAGCATATCCTAATCTCGTGCATAAAATAACCATACCAATAAAGTAGCTCAAACTCCTTTTGCAAGTAACCAGCACAATAGTATAAAAAACCGTCAAAAAAAAAGGGAAAATACACACCATCTATCAATTCGTCCGCCATCAATAATCAATCAACTACCTCTCTTCCCCTCGAATCTCGCTTTTCGCTGCCTCTTAAACGCGCCATTTCTGAAAGTTTGACCTTTGTACTTTGTTCAAAAACTCGAAAAATAAGCGAAGATTTTTCGCTCATATCGATGCAGCTTATTTGTTGAAAGGTTCTACTGTAGGTTTTTGAGAAATTAATGGCTGTTGCGAAACGTGTGTTTCAATTAGGTGCTAATTGTGGTATTAGATTGTCCAAATCTGGAGGGATTGATGCATCTAAAGTTTGTTCTGGTGGTTTGTTGATAGATAGGTCACAATCGAACGGTTTTGGTTCTGTTAATTTTTACAGTTCGGTATCATCGTATAAATCGTCTGCTAACAAGTTTGATTATAGGCAGATCTCGCAACTCGCTAAACCTAATGGCAAGCGTGCTTTCCTCGTCGATACTTTAGCTCTGGTAATTTTTATTTCTTCATTTAATTATTATTATTATTATTATTATTATTATTATTATTATTATTATTATTATTATTATTATTATTATTATTTGTTGTTGTATTGAAATGAAATGATTCCAAATGATCCCGAACTAATTAGAGGCAGATTCAGGATTTGAACTTTATGGTTTCCAGTTTGAAATTCTATCATAGTCGATTTGATTTAATGGGTTTGAAATCTGTTAATTGTACTTACCTAGGGTTTGAGCTAGAGCTATTAGGTTTAGATGAACCCCTATGTTGCACACTACATCCATCCCTGACTAATTTAGGTTTGAGGTGTTGTTGAATATTTATTTGTAATTTGTTGCGTCCAAATCCGAGGGACTCATAAAGGAGATGGATAACACCTTGCTTTCCCCTTGCATTCAGATTGAGGAGGGGAAAACTGTATTTTTTTTCGTCTCCAATTAGTTGTCTCTAGCTTCCTATTTAGATTCTTTATCATTTCCCGTGTTGCCGGGAGGATTCTGATCACCGATTGGTTGAAAATAAGGTGAAACCAAGGGTGTGTTTGGTTTGAAGGAAAATGTTTTCCTGGAAAATAATTAATTCTCTTACTCAATTTCTGGTGTTTGGTAATTAAGTAGAAAAAAATTGTCCTAAGAGCATTTATATATAACCTAGGCAAACACTATAGGGGTGGGAGGCTAGGGTGGGGGTGTGGTTTGGGGGTTGGGGGTGAGGGGTGGGAGGAGACAATCAGCATGATATGACACTTGTGTAACTTGTTTTCCTTACCTCCCCACCAGGGAAGTTAAAGTTATTTTCCTGATCTTTGAGGAACTTGTTTTCCTATAGAAAATGTTTGACCAACCAAAACATGAAAAAGTTAGAATACACCAATGAAAAAATTGTTTGTCTTGGGGACCTTAAACCAATGAGAAAAGTTGTTTTCATTCCCAAAACCAACTCAAAAACCAATTCTTCAAAAGAAAAAATCCTCATAAGTTTCATCACTGTTCGTCTTTAAACTTACATCGGTGCCTAGGCCTACTGAAACCTTGCAGATCGTAGCACAATATCACAAATGATGATGCCCATCAAGCCCAATAAAGAAATTAAGTGCCTATGGTATAACAGACTTGGGATTGGGGCATTTTTTGTTTTTGTTTTTTGTTTTTTTGGTAGGTGGAATCGGGGGATTCTCTGTATGGCCCGTGCAGAAATTTGATTTTTTTTTTCCAATTGTCTAAGCAGTACTGTTTCTCTCCAAAAGAGGAATGCTTTATCTTCAAATATGACCCAAGTTTGGTCTTGATCAATTTCAGATCGTTTCAAGTTTTCTTGTCCTTACTAAAACCAATACTTTCAAAATCAAAACCAAAACCAAATCCAAATGCCACTAAACTTATGGTTCCTTATCAGCAAAAAAAAAAGCCACTAAACTTATGGTTAAATATTTGTCTTTGAGTTTTTCAAAACTGCTTTCTATCTGTTTTACTCATTAAAAAAAAATCTATCCGTTTTGTGGTGAACTAGTACACTTTGCGATGTTGGAGACTTCTTTGGTTTGTATTTGTCATTGTTGATATGAAATATGGATATTTAGAGATTTGGTGTGCTGACAGGTCCGGAGTTTAGAAGCACAAGGTGTACCATCAAAGCAGGCAGAGGCAATAACATCTGCTATCACTGAGGTTTTGAATGACAGCTTGGAAAATGTAGCTCATTCTTTTGTTTCACGAGCTGAAATGCAGAAAGTAAGACTCTACACAAACTCTTTTGTTGTTATAAAATTGCACATGTGCATTATGTTGAAAATGCCTTCTGTGTGCTTTTGGCTTTGTAGTCTGAGATGGTTCAAGACGGCAACCTTTCCAAGTTCAAGTCTGAAGTACAAAGCTCACAGGTACATAATTGTCATGAAGCTATATTAGTTCATTGTTCTGTATGCCGGTATTTTAAAGAAGTCTTCAGCTATGTTATTTATTTATTTAGGTATTCTCTTTGTGTTATGCTAGAGGGCTATGTATTTTTTTCTGTTTGCAAAATATTAACTTTCGACAAGTCAAATCTGCTTTAGGTGATTTTCTTCTGCCTAGAGAGTAAGCTAACTTTGTTCACTGGTCTAGGGATTATAACACTAAGATATTTATGCTTATACGTACGTAGTCATGCAACATATTTGGCAACGGGGTACCTTTTTCATTCTCAAAAAAAAGTCCTGCAACATATTAACGCTGTTGTTAAGACCTATGTTGCTCAGCCATCTTCCGGTGCTTTGACTCATTCACGAGTTTATAGATGGAGAAGTGATGATGCGTACCATAGATTTTTCTTAGTTGATGTTAGGTTGATTCTAACTGTTTGGTTGTTAAATTCAGTAGGAAAAGCATTTGATTATTGTGAGCTGTGAAAGAGTATCAAATGGAACTCAAGTTGAACTCTTGAAATTTAACTGCGAAAAGAGAAAAAGGGAAAGAATTAAAAGGAAAAACAAAGAAAAATAATATGGAAGTGATGTCAGCAGTGCATGGTGCAATAAACATGGCATGGAGGAGGAGAGGAGAAGCTATGTGTTTTTAGTGTCGTCATATGGTGGTTTGACAGACCAATCTAAATTACTGAATCCTTGATATATGCATCAAGTAACTAGTGTAGTTGCGACTTAGCTGAATTTATGGTTCTCTTATCATTTCTTGCAGCAATTATAGTTCATGAAGATTTTGTACTTTAATCTTCCACCTAATTACGGCAGCTCTTTAACAGTGTTATCAAAGGAAAAAAGCACAAAAAGCTCTAAGGTCCGTTGGGGCTTTAAAGCGCAAAGTGCAAATATGAAAAAAGGCACAAGGGAGAAAAAATTACAAGTGTGTATATGTAGTCCAATACTGATAATTATATGCATGAATAGCAAATATATGGACAAAGAAATTGAAAACAATTATGATAAAGTGAAATATCAGTTGTTTCGTGTCACCTCTTTAGGATTATACTCGTTGTCAAGGAAAAGTATGCCTTAGAGCCTTGATGACAACACTGAAGCGCCCGCGAGGCGAAACACTCAACATGTTTTGGGCCTCGCTTCAGGGCTTAAGTGCGCCTTTGACAACACTGCTCTTTAACCCATTGATCCAAATTAGTAAAAGCTTACCTGTAACTTCTAAGAACACGCCGTATGTGTATATCTTAACCAGTTTGTTTCTTGATCTATGATATGGGCCATAATAATTCTTCACATCAGCTCCATTCAAAAATAAAAACTAAAAATTTCCCCACGCTCTTTCTCAAAAAAAATTCCACATATTCTTCTGGTTAGAGAGACGGCGATCTCTTCCAATTTTGACATTTGTAAGTTGAAATGCTTGCAAATATCCATCTTCAAGGGGCATTTAAATTGAGGGGTTGATAACCTTGTCTTAGGGTAAGAAGTATTCTTATGGTCTTCACCAAATTCCTTGTTAGATAGAGTTTGTCCTAGAAGTTGAATGAAAATGGACATACTTCTCAATTTTCCACGTCTAGGCATGAATCATGCAAATGTTTTGTTCTTAAATTTCAGCTCTTTAATTGTCCCCATGTCCATAAGTAAAATTCCATAAGGAGTAAGAGACTGTAACTTAAAATAGACTCTGCAGGTCTATTTTGACGATTTCTGGAAGAAGCTTAAATGCACTATATTCCATAACATCCTACAAATTTGCAACTTCTGGTATAAAAAGCCTAAACTCTATCTTCAGACATCATTCTTCTTTTGCTTGGAAGAGGTTATCCAGTCATTCAAGAGTCTATACAAAGTCAACCAGATTCATATGTGTACTTGGAAATGGAAACACCAAATCAGATGAAGAGCCTATATTACGGATCAACTATGGTATGGGACAAGATATGATCCTAACCCGGTTATATGAAGAAGCAATGACTAAGTAGGAAAAAAACGATGAACTAAAAATGGCAAATCAAAAGAAAAAGTTGGGTCAGCTGGGTCTTTGTTGTAATTATTACTTTATCAAGCAAGTATCAAAATTAAAAGTAGTTGGTTTTGAAGGGAACTTTGGCTCAGCGCTGATGGCTGTATATATCCCTTAGTGAAGAGGATTCACATCTTCAATGTTTTGAGAGATCAAAAGGGTTAGAACCAAAAACTTCTAGTTGGGCAACCACAAATAAGAATGACATAAGTATTTAGGAGTCGTTTGGTTCAATCCTGCTAGTGCAAGGTTATCCCATGGGATTATAATCCCACCTCCTATATGGGAAAGCTAATCCCAAGGTTTTGGTATAAGTTTTATCCTGATTTGAGTTAATATGTACAACCAAATGCTGGATAAGATTATCCCAAATTTTATATTGGGATACCACCCCCCACCCCCACCCCCCCACCCCCCACACACAATCCTTCTAACCACACCCTTAGAATTTTGATTTGTCAGAGAAGTCGGATTTATGCCTGATTAGCCAAGACAACTTCTTCAAAAATATTGCGGGAGTCCTTTTTTTTCTCTCCCTATGTTAACCAGGGAAGCATCATTAAGGAGCAATCAACTTATATCTAATTCAGGATATTGCAAAACATCTACACTAATAATACAAAACTTCTTGAAAGTGAGATAAGTGTTATTGATGGCATATATGGCAATTATGGTGGCTTGAATGAAAGTTCAGCCTTGCCTGTATGACCAAATTGTGGACAGCATAGTATGAGAAGGATATGAGAACATATGTCAATTTGCATTCCCTTTTGCATGGATCTAACAATTCTGAAAATTTCCTTAACATTGGGTGCTCAAGGAGCAAAAGAAGGTGACATAATTCAAAGCGGTACGGAGTGTAGGTGTTTATCTATTGGCTTTTTTAGAAAACATTAACAGTAAACTCCTCCCAAACGAAATAGTGTGAACATCTTTCTCATTGCTGTATCTGAAAATAGTTCTATTTTCTCGAGGGCAGTGCTACTACATTATATATATATATATATATATATATATATATATATATATATATATATATATATATCGTCAAAAGCTAAACCGAACTTGTTTCTTAGTATGTTGGACAGTGATATTGCAATATAGTTGTACTAATATATGTTCATGATATATGTTTTTGTTCTACCCCTTGACGAGGATTGATTTGAATTTACATATGGAATTCGTAGGTGTCTCAATTAAATATTCTTCATTACAGGAACATCATTTTTCTCTGTTGCAACGTGAGACTGAAAAGCTTCGGAACGACATTGAAAAAATGCGCAGTGAACTGAGGTACAACTGATTGCGGAAAAATTGATTTTTTACTTTTATGTTGCAGATTTTTAACCATTCTTACTTTTTTCGTCTAGGTATGAGATTGACAAGCTTACTGCCGGCCAACGTTTGGACTTAAATCTTGAAAGAGGGTAAGGCTTGAAAAGTCCTTACCTACTAGTGAATAATTAGACTGTTCATTTTTCAACTCCCTGGTGATTGGTTGCGGTCATTTTAAATTGTGTAGACGCATTCGTGATGAGCTTGCCAATCAGAATGCAGAAACTACAAATCTTACAAATAAGCTTGATCGGGTAAGTGTTTGCTCTTGTGTGTAAAAGATGTGAGATGAGTGTAAACCTTCTTTGAACTCACTATATCTTGTGAATACTTTTTTTTTCTTTTCATCCGTGAATAGGAAATTCATGCATTGAGGGCACAACTCGAAGCTGCAAAATATGAAGTGATCAAATACTGTATAGGTACTCTTGTCTCTATCTCGGCTGTTGGTCTTGCTGTGTTACGGTTATACACCTGAGATATTCCAGAAGATATTTGTTGTTAATTCTTAAATGAGCTCGGGTGCTCAGATATTGATAGTTATTCCTTTGGAAGCTTGAATAGAGATCAACCACATTGTTAAACCGCTGTAATACTCACAATCTGGTAGATAGGTTAACAATTGTATTCATTTTCTTTCAAGCTTGTTCATTTGTTCAGATTTAAGGAGGTTGCCACATTTTTGCTATGGCAATATTTCAAATTTGGGAGGTTGATATAGTCATTTGTTAATACACCTTCTGCTGCCACTATTATCTTCATAATAAGAAGAGTTTTGACCAAATCTTAAACATGTCAAAGAAGTAATGAACCAAACTTTTATTCGCCGGCAGTTTATGGTTTAACATGCTTTGTATAAGTTTATTGGCAATGTATTACCTCTAATTGTTCAGGTTAACAACATGTGTGTAGTAGATACTGATTTCTAGTTGATTTTGAATAACTATCTAACACCGCATAACATGCTCTTTGGTCTGCCTAACTCAAAAGATATATGGACCACAGGCGGAGTCGTATTAGGTGATGTTATCATTGTATTCATCTCAAACAAGGAAATATCTGATGGAAATTAACAGAACGTTTTGGAATAGAAATTTTCTTTTTTCTGCTCTGAAATCACTTAGGCGGTCTATGATTTCGTTAGGATCGTTCATGTTGTAACAAAAAAAAGATCTTGGTAATAACAAATAATCACTTAGGCAATCATAATTAATACATGAGCAATGATCAATTTCTAGATTACAAGTAAGTGATTTATGATTTCAACAAGATTTCCCATTTTATAAGAAAAATGATGATGGTAATAACAAATAAGTGATCAATTGGAGGTCATTTATAAAAAAATAATCCTAGTAATAATTAATAGACGATCAACTGGAGATCACTTAGGCGGTCATAAATAATGCATGAGCGATTTCTAGATAACACATAGGCGATCAATAATTCTTTTTAAGATCTCACACTTTATAAGGAAACAATTCTGGTAATAACTAATAAGCAATCAACCAGAGATCAATAATACATAGGAGCACATACGCAATTTATGATTTCACTAGAATCTCCCACTGTATAAAAAAAAAAAAATTACTGATTATGCGATCAACCAGAGATCTCCTTGAAAACCAAAAAAAAGAATAGGGCAGGCTTTCTCGAGAGCACGGAAGTTTTGGCTAGGTTTTCTTCCTTTAGTAGAAGGAATTCCACCAGTACAATATTTAACCAAACGAGAATGAAGCAAAAAGGAATTAACTGCCACCTCCAAATTGGAAGTATTGATTGCTTCAGTTTGAGGTAATTTTCGGGCACGCTATTCAGTTGTCCGTTTATCTTTCCAATGAGTGTTAAAATGCATGGATTTATCACCAAGTGAACAGACAATTGAAATATGTATTACGTATAAGGTAGCGTATTAATATTTACTTTTGCAGCTTGCTAACAAAGGCATGCCACAAGATTCTAAACAAGTATAAATAGGCGTTTTCCATATATTAGTTATTACTATCACTAACTAACATAGTCACAGACACCATAAGGCAAGCTGCAGCTATCACATACTCGGCCAAGAGCTTGCGCCATTTTCTTTGACCAAACTCTCTTCTAATATCAATCCTGCACAAAGAATGAAGAAAATATAACACAAATACCTATTTCCCCAAATGCGACTACCCTATGACGAGCATAACAGAATGATGTGGTCTTAAGTTTTTTCTCGGAGTGAGTTACCCGAGCTTAGGTGGATATAATTTGATCGAGTTAGACACAATCTAACATAGAGGACATAACCGCCTGGTTAAAATATGAAGCTCATTACTCCGTTAAGGTGTAAAAGACTAGCAAAATACTTTATAACATGATCCAGACGCTTATTAATAGAACAAGGCTAGATAGTGTGATCTTTAAAAGCGTAGGTGCATACAACAACGACAACAATAATACTTCAATCCCAAACAAGTTGGTAAAAATCAAGATGCATAATAGGAACAACTCTGTATCATGTGAGAATGGCATGCATTTAAATAATTGGCATTTTGACCAGGATGTTGTTACTATAATATTTACACAGGGACAGCTGCAACATGATGGTATTCGACTTAGAGCATAAATTTATGTGCAAAAATCCACTAGATATTCAATGCTAATGACCTTAAGGTTGAATATATAGAATTTAAATCCCGGATTTGCTTCTGCACTTACACATGGTCTAAGGCCGGTTTCCAGATTGGTATGCACTAAGGATAGCTATTATGACAACAAGGACAACAACCTGCAATATATTTCAGAGGATAAGAAAATCGCGAATGCATCTAGAGAAATCGTGTCTAAAGCATGAATAGAACATTCGCAAAAAAACTAACCAAAGCTGAATTGTAATTAGGTCTGCTCTGGATTACGAAAGATTTCCTGGTAATAGACAGGTGCATTAGCTGATATTCACAGAAAATCCATAAGAATATTCGGATAGGTAACATACCTTTTGTTCAAGGTTCCAGAGTCTTTGCAAGTTCTCAAAATTGTTTCAAGCCTTCTTAAAGTTTTTGCTGCATTTGGATCTTTATACTCCACCTAAAACAGTCAACCACGCGTGAAGTTGTTTTACTTGTACAAGTTTTCACTAAGAAATGAAACTTTGACAGATAGCGGAGAACCAAAAGGATATGAAGAAATATGAACAAATAGCTAGACAAGCACACAACATAGTAAAGGGAAGCCCAGTGCACTAAGGTTCCGCCATGCGCGAGGCCCCGGGAAGGGCCGGACCACAGGAGTCTATTATACGCAGTCTTACCCTGCATTTTTGCTAGAGGCTGTTTCCATGGCTCAAACCCGTGACCTCCCGGTCATATGGCAGCAACTTTACCATTTACGCCAAAGTTCCCCTTCAAGCACACATCACAGTATTATGTCGAAAAATAACAATGTGACCCTCAAAATGAGCACATTATAACTGAGAAAATAAGCTACTTTGGTAAATAAGAAAGTATCGTGCCTTGGATTTGAGAATACAAGAGAAGTCGTAGAAAGCACCATATACATCTGCCATGTTCCTGGTCCGGTCAATAACCTTAGCAGTGAGACCTACAAAGAAGAAACCAAGCATCTTAATAACTGCAAGTATGATGGTAAGCAGAAGATAAAAAAGAATTATTTAGTTGATGCTTATAAATTAAAGTAAATAAAACTTGGTATCAGCTAAATAACATACTGTACACAATTGTTAATCTGTAAATATAGGCAGACATACAAACACATAAAAGAAAGCATGTTAACAAAGTTAAATGAGAGAGAGGCAAGAAAAGTTGAACCTCATATTTCTCATACTTCTTACCGCGTCTCATTTTTACAACTCCTCTGAAAACTTCTATGTTGTTGTAGCACTTTGCTAATGTCCCAATTGCCATGACCTGGTAACATAAGAAAATACCAAGGCAATGCACATTTTAAGAAGGATATTTGACAAGTTAATAATGCGAAAGTAGCAAAAACATACTAAGATGTCTGGGCACAATGAAAAGTAAATTCACAAAAACACCTATATGCACAACAAATCAATACACTCTGCTACTTATTTTATTTATTTGTTCTAGCCGTGGAAACAGCCTCTTGCAGAAACGCAAGCTATGGCTACGTACAATAGACCATTATGGTCCGGCCCTTCCCTGGACCCCGCGCATAGCGAGAGCTTAGTGCACCAGGCAACAACACTAATACCGTGGCTAATGAAAGATGGACGGGTGTGTTCATCAAAATAAGACAACAAGAAAGTCCTTGATCAATCAAGAATAATGAAAATAAAAATATCAAATAAAAGTAAAGCTTCTGTGAATTTCCAACAGTTTCCTTTTGACTTTTGTCAACAGATTACCAATCACAGATGCAAAATTCCATTGTGAGAAACACAAGCTTTTTGACAAAGCTCTACAAAAGGAAAGAACAAGAGATAAAAGTAAAAAAGAAAAGACCTGTGGAATAGCACAGAATCGAAAGATAGCAGGATCTCGCAGTGTGGACATGTAAGTCAAAGAATCTTCTACATGTGATAAAGCGTTAGTGACCATCTCATTCAGACATTGCACAGCCTTTACAGAGTTTTCCTCACACTTCAACTCCTGAGGCACATCGACAAACACTCGCGGTGAAAAGTCAACAAACCCCACATTTGAACAAACAACAGTGCCTTCTATGATGTATTCATGTAATTCAGTATCATGAATTTGATTAAAAATGGCAGGAAAATATGAGATAGTAAATGTGTAGTTAAAGAGTTGAAGAAAAATACCTCGAGCTTGTTAACGTATTTACTCCAAATCTGACGAGGCCAAAACATGCGACACTTAGGTACTTCATTTATGTCCTCCAGATAATCTCTAATGATATTTGTTTTCTGCAGTACATTGCAAACATTTCTGTTACTGCAAAAAACATTCAAATATGGTCACGGGTGGCCAGTGGCGGAGCCATCCGCCACTCATTAGCAAGGGGAGTCAATTGACACCCCTTTGTCAAAAAATTACACTGCGTAGATAGGTTAATTTTTATATTTTTATGTATATATATTATATGTTGACTCCCCTTGATTTCTTCGCATGCTTACTTATTTATATTTTGACTCCCACTGCGGGTGGCTGCCACACATGTTAAGATCAATACCTGAAGAAATAAACCCATGGAATTGGAGAGAGAATCTGAAACCAAATCTTCTTTCCCAGAGGCGCGGAAAAGTTTTGATAAGCCTAATCCAACGAGCCCGGCTACATAGTGACAATATTCAGCATAATCATCAATTGTTTCCACCTTTGAAGATTGTTCCAGAAACATGGAACCATTGATCAGTGAAGCTTGCAGGAAAAAGCTTGGAACTCATAATCAGGCTATTACTCTGTGCATTTGTTACCTTATCTATGCCTAGAAGATGAAATTAATTAAAAAGGCTAACAAGATTTCTGTCCCAATCAAGCAAAATCCATGCAATAGTTTCTCTAGTCCCGTCCCCCCCCCCCCCCCTATTTCCCTTTTCAAGCTGATACAAAAAAATGATAGCATCAAGTATTTTTTAAAGAGGATTTGATTCCAGGCCAACAGTATTTGATATCAGGGACCAACAATCTCTCATAAAAAATGATAAGAAATATAGTAGTGAAAAATATACTAAATTGCCAATCGCAGAAACACTAGTACTGTCAATTGGTATATTGACATTGAAGTGATTTAACACCACATTCATATTTTGTAAACGGTAGTCGAGATAGCAAATGGCTCTATGAAAAGGAATTGCATGAGACAGGAACGCTTGAGAGGTCAAGCCGATCCATACTAATACAATATAAAAACAAGTATAAAGCTCATAACTTTGACTGCCAGACAGTTTGATCCTCTTGTTTATACGTAGTACTTATTGCATACCTCCTTGCATATAAACTTTGCCATTCCAGCACCCATCCTCATGGTAATGTCCTCAATTGCCTCCTTGTAACTGCAACATTATGAGAACATAATGCTCATTCATAAACTACTCACAAACATTGCTATCGGCAGCACATACCAAAAAAATTGTAGAATGATAGTATTTCAGATTCAAAGTAAAGATCCTGAGATCACATAACAAATACTATATCATATGGTGATATGGATATGAAGTCATGCTTAAAACTTCAATCTTTCCCTTCCAAAAACGGTCGATCCGTAGAGGAACAAAAACCACATGTTTTATAGACTGTTTGAATATTGACGGAATATCAATGTGGCAGACGTAAATATTCATTAAGCATGGTTGGTAATTAATCATAGCAAAGAGGAAATCCACTGGGAAGAGAATATTGGAACTGGAGATCAGAGCCTAGAAAAATCTCTAAGTACAACTAGTATAAACTGTAGGCTGATAATATTAATGCTTTTTAATGGGAGAGACCTAGGTGTTAAGCAGTTAAGGAGCTCCTGCTGTGTATACCTCAAATATCTAAAATCAGGATCATCAGCTGATCACCTAAATAATTAACATACATGGTAATATTTCATTTGTAGAGAGCTCACCAAAATATTTTATAAATGAGTGCGCTCTCAATAGAAAAGCATGTTAATATTTATAAAGGCAGCCCTTATTAGTATGAACTCACTGTTTCCCTAGCTCCAGAAAAGCAGTTGAAACATGATGGAACTGATCCATAAGAACCTTGTAGTCCTTTGTACCACCTAACATATGAGAATTGGGATTAAGAAACCAGTCTACAATACTTGAAACTATAATTTGAAAAAAAAAAAAATCACGATCACGGTGAGATCATAGAGGGGAACAAAAAGAAAGAGAAGCCTATATTTAGAGAAGAAAAATGGCATTCACTATCATAAGCATGGCAATGGAAGTTGACCACTTATATTCAGTAGACTTACATGAAAAATGCCATTCACGATCATAAACATGGCGATGGAATGACATCAATATAGGTGCTTTCACCTCTGTGGCTACACTCGTATCGTCCTCTGTCCAGAATAAGAACACCAAAATGTGAATAACTAATATGACTCCAAGAAAATGAGTGCAGCAACCTTAGATTTTAATCAAGATCAAAGGTATAAACTACCTGATCATGGTATAAAAAGATAGAATTATTAAAAGCAACAGTCCATGGCTTATGGTAATTAATCAACATAATAAAAAAGCTAGCCAAAGAACCAATACCACAGTACTATTTGGACAGTTCCACAATACTAATAGCCAAATGTTTGTGCGATTAGATGTCAGTCTTCTGGTATTAACCCAGACTGACATTTATATGAACCTTGTTGCACATGCGAGAATCAGCTGCATTTTCTATGATTGCACTTAAATGTGTTACCAACTAGAGATCTAGTTATCTGCATTCAAGACTCATATATCACCTCAGATACAGTAATTGAACATACCGACAGTGTCAAGAGCTCGAAGAACCAAATAGAAAATGCATACCTGCAAAGATAGACAGAAGTTACGAGAAATCAACCTTCACAACAAGAGCAATAAGATCATAGCAATCTATATACTTTTCTAGACCAATCAATGAAACAATTGAAAAACCTGGAGCTTCGTTACCAATAAACTAAGAAAAAGCAGGAAAATATTTCTTTCCTAATCAAGCAAAAATCCAAATCTTTAAACTGAAGAGTTGTTTCTTGACTGTACATGTGGTAGAGAAAGATATGATTTCTGTTTCTCCATCAATCATCATACAACATTCTCCTTGTCGCAAAATTCAAACGATGTGAAGTTTGATTAACATTTCATTGAGATGAGAAAAACTGCGTTTATTCAAATTGATTCTCAATAAGGGAGAATGTCAAATAAGTTGAAATGGAGAGAGTGGTATGATATAAGCAATCTACATCTTTAAAAATGCATCCAAAAGATAAAAGCAAAAGATAAATTCAACAAACCAAGCACACAAAAAAGGGGGAAGGAATCAGCAACAAGCTGGTGCACAAATGCCATACATATACTAAAAATTGATTTTGGCAGAGGATCTTCTTTTCTGCAGATTTCTTTTACTATTTGTTTGTTCGTTTGATTCGATTATTCTATCTCTGTATCACTTTATCACCTATCTCACTGTTGTTCCAATTGTTATTTCTTTTCCTTATTTCTTTCTTTGAGCCGATGGTCTATTAAAAATAACCTCTCTACCTTTACAATGTGGGATTACACTAGATTTATTGTTGTTGTTGTTGCAGAGGATTTTAAGGGGGGGAAAAGCTCCACCAATGTGAGTTTCACATAGCCGATTCCAAATCCAAATACATTACAAAAATAACTTAACTTGACGTCCACAACAACAACAAACTTGTGTATTCCCACAAGTGGGGTCTGGGAAGGGTTGTATGTACGCAGCCTTACCCCTATCCTGGACGGACAGAGATGTTATTTCCGAAAGAACTTAACTTGACTAAATAGTCATAATATCATAAATCCGCTGGATGGTAAAATGAGCGGAGTACATAGTATAATTATATAACAGATTTCAACTAGTAATTTAGGATTAATTATAAGGGTGGGTTGATTAAATTTAGGGACGAAAAAACAAAAACTTACAGCATCGCGAAGTTCCACGGGAAGCTGTTGAATGACGAGAGAAAAGCTACGAGAGACCTTGCGAAGCATTATGTAACAGAAGGCCCAATGTGGCTGAGGAGGGATCTGTTTCTCTGCATATCGCGCCGCTAACTTCAGTTTCATCAATGGATAAATATCCTCAGGATTCCTCAGCATTGCTCCTAAACTCCCCATTATTAAGATTTTTATTATTCAAATCTGCTATAATAAATTCTTGCATATACTCTAACATATATTGATTCCAATTTGTGTACCAACATTGTTTGTCTGATGAGGATTGATAACTATTTGTTCGTTTGGCAGTTAAGGACTAGTGTTTCGCACCATCTTAGTACGTATTGTTTTTCTGTGTCTTTTTTCCTTTCTTTTTTTTCCATATATAGCACTATGTTTAACTTATACTCCCTCCATTTCATGGTATGTGAACGTGTTAGATTGGATATTAAAGTTTAGGATTATTGTTTTAACCGATATCAGAAAAGCCATTAAATTTTTGTGACTTTGAGATCATATCATTAAGGATAAAATGATAAATTTGAAGATAAATTATTTTTACATATATAAAAAAGTATATATCATTTTTTTATACTAACAAATTAAAAAAAAAACATATTACGTAAAATAGATCAGAATATACACTTATAGTGCAAAAAATATTATCTAAGTAATTTTAAGTTATTATAGAATGTCACATGTGTTTTTTGATAACTAATTTTACTTATTTATGTGACATAGGAGATTAGGAGTAATTATACACTTTTTGGACCATAAAAAAACTATTATACACTTTGAGAAGTTAAAAATTAAAAAGTTAAAAGAAAGAATGGATTGTCCAACTAAGCAAGACCGTCGGAATTTGGATATATTGTGACTTCTTTTATTACAGGACTCTCTTTCGTGGTGCTGCTTGAATTGATAGAATGAAACGTTGTAAAAAAAGCAAAAAACAAAAAAAACAAAAAAAAAAACTATGAATTTTGTTTTCATTGAAAATCCTGATTGTAAGCAAGTCAAGGGCACCTAGAAGTCAATTGATACATGATGTAATCAAGAAAAAGAGAAAAGAATCACCTACCTTGTTTCTTTCTTTGTGTAAATTTGATCCTTTAATTTTCCCATTTTCTTATGGCTTGTAATTTATATATGTATACATATTGACTTCATACAAATTTATCTCTGAGCTTATGGTCAAATTCCTTTTACACATTACTTCGTTCGAGTGTGTTTAAGAACCTTTTTAATTGATTTTGTTTTTCCTCCAAAATTCGCCAATACAATAACAACAGAAAACCCAATATATTCTTACAAGTGCGGTCAGAGAGGTTAATGTATACACAGACTTTATTCCTACCATGTGAAGGTAGAGAGACTATTTCCGATAGACCCTCGACTCAGCAAAAGCATAGCCATAACATTGTTGAAAAGAAATATAGTAATAAATACAGTAATGGAAAAAAGTAAAAGCAGTAACAACAATAAGATAATTGTCACGATCACATTCCTCCCCCCCCTCCCCCCCCGGTAGGACGTCGTGATGGCACCTAATCTCCAACACTAGGTAAGCCTAACAATTTGCGGAATAAATGAACAATAAATTGAACTCCAATCTCTACACATGATATATAAATATAAAAACTGCAAATTCATTATTTACAAACTCCCAAAACCCGGTGGAAACAAGTCACAAGCTTCTAAGAGCAAATACTAAGTGTCTCTGTACATTAGAGTCTAAAGAAAGATAAGAAATATAACATAGTAAGGATAGATGAGGACTCTGAGGTCTGCGGACACTGGCAGATATACCTAGAAGTCTCCACGCACGGTCCGGCTCGCTGGTATCTGGTCTGGTGGGAAGAACCTGGATCTGCACAAGAAGATGTGCAGAGTGTAGTATGAGTACATCACAACGGTACCCAATAAGTGCCAAGCCTAACCTCGGTAGAGTAGTGACGAGGTCAAGTCAGGGCCCTACTAGTTTAAAAGAAAAGTAAGGCAGATGACATAATAATATTCTGAAATGACTGAGAATTTAAACAATAAGAAGTTTTAGAAAATATCAGCACAATAAATAGAGGTACACATCAGGGGCACTCCCGAGGTACCGCCTCGTAGTCCCAAATATAAAGATGCAGTACAGGGGAATCTTCAGAGGAACCGCCTCGTAGTCCCAAAGTAAATATGCAGTACAGGGAGATCTCCCGAGTAAACGCCTCATAATCCCAAAGCAAATATGCAGTACATGGAGATCTCCCGAGGAATCGCCTTGTAGTCCCAAAGTAAATATGCAGTACATGGGGATCACCCGAGGAATCGCCTCGTAGTCCCAAAGTAAATATGTAGCATGTAATCAAAGAGAAATATAATTTTTCACCAAGAATCTTATAGTTAAAGATTTAATTCAAATAAAAAAAAAAGCAGGTAATTCAGCTAAGCGTGTTGCACAACATGCAAGTAAGAGTTAAGGCACGTAGACATGCGATGCTAGACTAAACATGATCACTACATATGCTAAGGTAATTCAGTTAATGTATTTTAAAAGAAGCCAACTAAGTTAATGTATTTTAAAAGATGACAAATCAGCAAGAACCGAATTTTTCATAATTAGCATGTGTACGCACTCGTCACCTCGCGTACACGGCGCTCATATATCACAAATTGTTATAACAGTACCAAATTCTAAGGGAATTTCCCCCACATAACGTTAGAGAAGTTACTTACCTCAAATGTCGCTCAATCAATCGGTAAGAATGCCTTTCCCTCGATTTTTCGACTCCGAATAGACCAAATCTAGCCAAAAGTAATTTCATAATATGAATAAAATTACAAGAAACTAATTTAAATAATGAAACTACGATTTTAGCAAAGAATAAAAAATTTTGGCCCAAAAAGTCGACCCGCGCCCACGTCTCGGAATCAGGTAGTTACAAAATACGAACACCCACTCGACCACGAGTTCACCCGTATGATTTTTACCAAAATCCGATACCAAATAGTCACTCAAATCCCCAATTAACTCTCCAAATCCCTAACTTTAAACTCCCAATTTTCACCTTAAATACACACTAACTAGGTGGAAAAATTAATGGGGAAATAAGATTATTGATCAAAAATAAACATAAGGGATTTACCTCAAGAAACCTCTCGAAATGCTCTCAAAAATCGCCAAGACCCGAGCTCAAAATGTCTAAAATGAGCAAAAATTCCGAGCCCTTGAATTAATAGTCTGCCCAGGACTTCTGCTTCTGCGGATCACTTGACCGCATTTGCGGTCCCACTTTTGTGGAGAATGCACCGCTTCTACGGTTAACCATTAGAGATGGGCCTCCGCTTTTGCGGTCTTCTCCCTCGTATCTGCGCAACCGCAGGTGCGGAACTCACCTTTGCACATGCGCACCTTCCGCATCTGCGCCCATCTTCTCGCTTCTGCGAGGCCATGACTGCATCTGCGGACTTAGTTGAACAGTCCCAATTCTGCTTCTGCGGTTCGAAGGCTGCTTCTGCGGTGTCGCACCTGCGGCCCAAAATGCCCAGATGCGATTACACCAGATACAACAAAGCTTCAGCTATGCTCAAAGTCAAATTTTTGATCCGTTAACCATCCGAAATCCAGCAGGGGCCCTCGGGACCTCAATCAAACATACCAACAAGTCCTAAAATATCACACGAACTTAGTCGAGCTTTTAAATCACATAAAACAACGCTAAAACATGAATTACACATCGATTCAAGCCTAATGAACTTCAAAGTTTCAAACTTCTACATCTGACGCCGAAATCTTTCAAATCAAGTCCGATTGACTTCAAATTTTGCACACAAGTTGTAATTGACATTATGGACCTACTCCAACTCTCGGAATCGAAATTCTACCTCAATATCAGAAAGTCACTCCCGGTAAACTTCTAAAAAAATAATCATTTTTTCAACTTTCGCCAATTAGCGCTAAAATGACCTACGGACCTCCAATTCAACATCCGAGCACGCTCCTAAGACCAAAATCACCTTGCGGAGCTACATGAACCGTCAAAACTCCATTCCGGAGTCGTCTTCACACAGTTCTAACTACGATCAATTCCTATGACTTAAACCTCCATTTTAGGGACTATGTGTCCCATTTCACTCCGAAACCAAAAATAAATCCTCCCGGCAAGTTACATAACCACTAACTAAAGTAGAGGAAGCAATAAATAGGGGTTCAGTGTTAATTCTCTCAAAACGATCGATCGGATCGTTACAGTAATATTGTAACCAAAGCAAAAGAAACAACTATTAGTACTAAAAATTTATGTACTATAAGAAAGTGCGCAAATCATATTGATACTACATGTATAAAAAAGAAATACGTTCGACTTTCTACTCCCCGGTTCACTTTTACTTATCCACTATGGACTTTATACATCCCTTAAGAGATAATAAATAAAGTGCATAATTTACCATGATACACATATTAATTGATGTATGGTCTTAATGAATTTGAAAAATGATTTGAAACGAGTAATTAATACTAAGAGTAAAATAGAAAAAATAAATTACTTTTCTCTTGATATGCGAAATTGGATAAATAAAATTAAAAATTTATTTTTAAATAATGAACAAGTAAAAATGAACAAAAAGAGTATTAGGATTCTACGCTAATTCTCAACCTTTACGATTTAAGTAAAAAAACAATTAACAACTCAGTACACAAAGTATTTGATAGTTACACCGAATTTGGGGAAGGCCGTACCCAATGAGTACGATGTTTTAAATTCGCCAATGTTGTGTAGCAGAATTGTTTAATTATTGAAGTTTCTTTTCGATCAGGTGGAAAAGTTATTGTTTTGATGCAATGATTCACGGCACACTCGACAAGCTCACCGTAACCTCTACACCACTTGTCAGCATTTCTGCATTTTGTCAAATTAATTGATTGAACCACTGGATCTAAGATTGCCCGTTCAAGCTTTGGACTATGATTTTGCATAATTTGATAAATATCGAATTATCGTATCGAAATAAAAAAATTTGGTATTCGGCATTCGATGAATTCGGTATGATATTTGGTTTAAGTCTTAAAAAAAATTAGTATTAGGTATGGTATTTGGTATTTTAAAATAAAATACCAAAATATCGATACCGTACCGAAATATATATTATATTACACAATACACATTTTATTAATTATAACATAAATATAAGAAATTTAAAATTTTACTTTCCTTTATTCTCTAAATTCATCGATTAACTCTAAGCAAGTAACAAGATATTTCTCTTTCTAGGTTGGTATTTGCTGGTTTTGGACAAAACTTTTGTCAACAAACGTTTTTAGTTTTGTACTTTTGAGTACTTTAATTAAGAATATTACCGTCTATGACTCTATGAACTAGTTAGTATTCATACCGAATTCCTAAAGGAGAAAAACGAATCATACCGAATTTAATTAGGTATGGTATTGGTATAACATTTTACGAAACCGAATACCGAAAATACCGAACCGAAATATCTAAATACCGTACCGTACCGACCGACGAACACCCCTACTTTGGACTATCTTTTTCTGATGCTCCTCTTTTGTCGCCTTCTCCACTTCCTTTTTCAAGTACTCCACTTTACGAGTACCAATATTACTAGAGTAGTACAACTTTGAACAAAAATAAAGTTATTTTTGTGTAACCTATAAGTTATCGATTCTGACTTTAGATTAATAATAAAGTTATCTCTCTCTGATTAATAGGTCGCAGATTCGAATCATGGAAATAATAGGCTGTCTATATCATATCCTTAGAGTGTGGCTCTTCTCCGAATGATGCATGATCACAGAATACTTTATGCACTAAGTTGCCTTTTTTTACAACTTGGGAATGTAACGTTTCATATGGCTGAGTATTTATAGGAGACTCATATTTTTTTATCACTTTTTTTTTCAAAAGTACATTCCTTATATCGTTAATTAGATACTCCCTCCGTTCACTTTTACTTGTCCACTATGTACTTTGCACACCCCTAAAGAAATAATAAATAACGTGCATAATTTACCATGATACCCATATTAATTGATGTATATTTTTAATGGATTTAAAAAAAATAATTTAAAATAAGTAATTAATACTGTGGGTATAACAGGAAAAAAGAAATTGTCTTCTCTTGATATGCTTAAAGTGACAAGTAAAAATAAAAATTTATTTTTAGAATATTGGATAAGTAAAAGTGAACGGAATGAGTATTTTGAAAGCTCAAAATCTATTTGAAAACCAAGTCCACGTGATATTTGCACCATAAAAATTAAACTTGTATCATTGTGTTATGAAAATAATTATATTGTGGATGTTCATTTATTATTCCGCTATAGATAATCTTCCTGAAGAAGATTATCTATTTAGTACTCTGTTGAAGTTTATCTACAAGCAGCTAATGCATGCAGGTTGCAAGCAGCTCAATGAAATGATTTGCAGCAGCTTCTTATTAAACAGGCAGGTTGCAAGCAGCTCATGCAGACAGCTTACAAGCAGCTAAAGAAAAGCCTTGCAGCTGCTTCCTGAAAAGCCTCGCAGCTGCTTCCTTTCTTCTATAAATAGAGGAGTTTTCAGTTCATTATGTACATGAATTTGAAGTTGAATAATATATCAGTTTCTCTCTATACTTGTCTTCAGTTTATCTACTTTATAGTATTTATTTTATAACACGTTATCAACACGAGACTCTGTCATTTTGAGCACTTACTTCGAATTTAATTTCTATTTCAGTGTTCGTCTCCGATGTAAGGCTACACTCTTATATCCGTGATTATATCTTGTTCATAACGAGTATCATAAGGCAGATTATATCCTTGAGGTGGTGAGTTTTTCTTCTTGGCAGTAGTGATATAGATATCACTTACATCTGGTGTAGCCAAATTTGCATAATTTAATTTGAGCCTTTTGCTTATATTTTAATATCATTATCATCGCTTCCTTGGTTATATGTTACGTATATAGTACCTATTTTGGTGTTTGTTTTCATCCTAATTATCTTAATAAAGGATTACAAAGTGGATAACATTGTTAGATCCACTTAAACTCCAGCAGAGTTTGCAAAAAATATACAATCACCAGAATTGGTTATGTTTCGTATATCTTATTGTAACTAAATTTTGTTAACCACCAGAAGTGGTATATGCCTATGACCACCAGAAGTGATAATTTAGGCTTTCTATGGTTACAATTAAAGATAACCTAGAGAAATATTCTCCATATTACATGCACACATCGATTTGCTCCTGAAATAGTAAATATTTTAAAAGAGGTCGAAGCATCATAGTTGATGTGATTAATGCGCCTTCAGATAATTATATTCGATTTCCTGAAGGATGAGAATTTCTGATAAATATTAATCCATTCCCTGAAGTGAATGTGATAATATTAATCAAGTCGTAAATATGAACGTGCTCTTGATGTAAATATATTACAATTCACCTCCAGAAGAGGTAATATAATTGAGAGAATATATACTCAATTTTTCTTATTTCAATTTGCTCCTGAAGAAGTAACACAATTGAAATTTTCTCCCGAAGCAGGAAAATATTATGAAACTGTATCTTTCTATGCGTAAATAAAATAATGAGCTATTCAAAGTTATTTTTGAAGCACATTTTCATTCCCTGTAGTGAATGAAGAAATACAATAACTCACCTCCGGAAGAGCTAGAATAACAAATGATATAAATATTATTTTTGTGGCATAAAAATCATTGTCGCACGTACCGTTGTACGTAAAATATCTTGGATAATTTTATTAAGTATCAGTCTAAGGCAAAATCATTCTTGTAAAATGCTTTTTACTACAACCACATTGATATATTATGATTAGTTGTTATTAACTACCCCGAAGAAAATAACAACTCATTTCCCTGAAGGATGTAATGACTATGTGGTTGCCGCTTTGATATAAAATATTCATATGTTAATGGCGTTTCTCCCTGAAGGAGACACAAAGTTGGTGGTAAAAATATTGAAATTCTTGATTTCTTACATTTATAAATTTAGAATTGTCTTTATATAGTTTATTTGATTATGATTTTCTCTCATGATACCAGAAGTGTCTAAGCAATATCTGATAGTACAAAATGTATCAACAACTCCTGAAGAGCTAGATGTTGTCTAGAAAACACATGACACCAGTAGTGTCTGATAAATATTAGATTGTGGATAATAAACGAAAGCTCTCGGAGAGCTTATATACAAATATGCCATTCTTATTATATGATTATGGTCAAAACATATGATGTAGTAAACCCGAAGTTTACTGATACAAATGGCTATCATATTGAGACTACAAATGATTGAAAGATTGAAAATCTTCATGTTTCCACAATCATATGGGGTAAATATGTATGTGAGAAGTTACCTGCCTTATTCTTCAAATTTGTAATACATCATGTATCACAGTATACCAGAAGTTTACTAATGCAAAAGCAGCCACAATAAATCAAAAATTCACTGATACAAAAGTAGCCATAGTAAATCAGAAGTTTACTGATGCAAAAGTTTATGCCATAGTAAACCAGAAGTTTACTTAGAGATAGCACATGCCATGATAAACTTTAAGTTTTTATTTGCCATTTTTAAATGAGCTATTTGAGAATTCAGATAAGCATATACTGAAGAACTAGAAGATTCTTCAAGAATTCTCTTGTGTTGCTTGTTCTCATAATAACTTGATTATACCAACTAAAGTTGGGACTAAAATTTCCGAATTCTGAAATATATAAAAGGTGAATATGAGCCCATTCACCTATCATGTGAACCACTTATAGATGCATATATAAGATGGTTACATGTATATTTATTGTCAACTTGCAGTTTGACATTTGAAATTGTCTTTCTCAATTAAGAGCATAATTTTCAGATTATGAAATCAAGATAATTCATCTTGATGATGCTGGTTTATATCCAAGCAAGTTTAGCATTGAATACCTCCTATTAATGGCTAAACTATTGCTTATGAGAACAAAGCCTCATGTGTTGGTCTAAGATTTTCTAAATTGCATACAGCAGCACTTGTATGCATCAGACCAACAAAATATGATAAATCCTCCCCTCATAATTGGTTTAGGATCAAAAACCAAATATTTTTACTATCTAATAAATTTTGATGTGTGGTATATGATTAATTTCTCCACCACAATGCACAAAGATATCTTTTCCAAATAAGATTGGGGATATAAGTTAGTTTTTCTAACATTTGGGGGGGTGGAATAAAACAGCTGGAAAATATGCTATATGAATCGAATTATCATTAATATGATCCTCGCCTAGAAGATAATTCAAGTCAAATGCCAGAAGCATTTGCTAATCCAAAATTAAATATCATATTTCAGCTGCAAATGCTCCTATTAAAATTAAATTCCCTGAAGGATAGAGTTTACTGTACGCATGAAGCGTGGTAGACCAATTGGTTCCAAAGGTAACAATCCTTGAAAAGAATAGGAGCAAATGATCAAAATGATCATAATAAGGAGGAAATAAGCTCTGAAAGAGCCCACGACATAACATTTCACGAAACTCCAGAAGAAGTTCATGCACCTAAAAATAAAGAAAGTGATGAGATCTCAACAATTTATGTCGCCTGCGAACTGATACGAAATGATCGTCGATGATATATTTGATACAATATAGTGCACAATATTATAAACGATTGTGAGGATCGGACCTGTAGTCCAGACACCTGAAGATGTCATGCCATTTAAATATGACTCATTCAATTAATTCTATATGAAGATCCCTGAAGGATTTAAAATGCCTGAAGCAAATTTAAAATTTCGGGAAATATATTCAATCAGATTACAAAGATCTTTGTACGGTTTAAAGCAATCTGGGCGCATGTGATATAATCGCCTTAGTGAATATTTGTTAAAATAAGATTACATAAATGATGTTATTTGTCCATATATTTTTATAAAGAAAATGGCATCAAAATTTGTTATATTTGCTGTTTATATTGGTGACATAAATCTTGTTGGAACTCCAGAAGAGCTCCAAAAGGCAATTGAATATATTAAGAAAGAATTTGAAATGAAAGATCTTGAAAAGACAAAACTTTGTCTTGGTCTGCAAATTCAACATTTAGCAGACATGACCTTTATCCATCAATCTACCTATACATAAAGGGTCTTAAAACGCTTTTACATGGATAAAGCGCACCCATTGAGTACACCAATAATTGTTCGATCACTTGAAGTGAATAAGGATCCGTTCCGACCTCCAGAAGAGGATGAGGAACTCATTGGTCCAGAAACACCCTATCTTAGTGCAATTGGTGCACTTATGTATCTTGCTAATGCTACAAGGCTTGACATAGCATTTTCTGTTAATTTACTAGCAAGATATAACTCTTCTCCTACACGGAGACATTGGAATGAGATTAAGCATATATTGCGATATTTAAAGGGAACTCTTGATATGAGTTTGTTTTATGCTAACAAAAGTAGTGCAAATCTTGTTGGTTATGCAGATGCAGTTATTTATCCGATCCCCATAAAGTTCGATCTCAAATCGGGTATGTGTTTACATGTGGAGGTATTGTCATATCACGACGCTTCACAAAGCAATCTATTACTGCTACTTCTTCAAATCATGCTGAGATAATAATTATTCATGAAGCAAGTAGGGAATGCATATGGTTGAGATCAATGATTCATTTTATTCGAGAAAAATGTGGGTTGGAATGTGATAAAAGACCCATAATTTTATACGAAGACAATGCTGCATGCATAGGCCAATTGAAGGGAGGATTTATAAAAGGAGATAGAACGAAGCACATTTCACCAAAATTATTTTACACACACGATCTTCAGAAAATGATGATATTGATGTGCAACAAATCCGTTCAAGTGACAATTCGACAGATTTATTCACTAAATCTTTACCAACTTCAACTTTTGAGAAGATGGTATACAAGATTGGAATGCAGAAACTTAAATATTTGAAACAAGGTTTTCATCAGGGGGAGTAAAATACACGATGTACTCTTTTTTCCTTACTAAGATTTTTTCCCACAGAGTTTTCCTTATAAGGTTTTTAATGAGGCAGCTAGCAATGTGTAATACTAAATATGTGTATTCATTTTTCTTGACTAGGATTTTTTCCCACAGGATTTTTTTCTAGTAAGGTTTTAATGAGGCACATTATCTTTTAATGAACATCCAAGGGGGAGTGTTACGAAAATAATTATATTGTGGATGTTCATTTATTACTCCGCTATAGATAATCTTCCTGAAGAAGATTATCCATTTAGTACTCTGTTGAAATTTATCTACAAGCAGCTGATGCAAGCAGGTTGCAAGCAGCTCAATGAAATGATTTGCAGCAGCTTTTTATTAAACATGCATGTTACAAGCAGCTAAAGAAAAGCCTCGCAGCTGCTTCCTTTCTTCTATAAATAGAGAAGTTTTCAGTTCATTATGTACATGAATTTGAAGTTGAATAATATATCAGTTTCTCTCTATACTTGTTTTCAGTTTATCTACTTTATAGTATTTATTTTATAACACATTGAACCATAATTTTATATTTTGACCTTAATTTATAACTCCTATAGTTAAATTGTTTAATTTGATATAAACATAAAGTGTTAACAAATATTATAATTCCTCACTTCAAGATAGCAACGAAAACGTCAAATTTGCCTCCCTTGTTATGAATTACGTACGGACTATGGTTTTGGACGATTCGTTCTATTTGAGTAAAATTTTAACTTGAGTTAGTTACATAAGTATTTGGACATGATTTGGTTAGTAGTTTGAGAAAAGGAATGACAAGTTACAAATTTGGTATGTCAGCCAAAAACAATTATATTTGTTAGCCAAATATACTAGCGCGGCTGTAAAAATCACTTAATAACCTGTTTGGCCAAGTTTCTAAAATTTGCTTATTTTGAGAAATGCTCTTTTTAAAAGTGCTTTTCAAAAAAGTTTTGGTTATTTAATTTGAAAAGCACTTTTGGGTAATAATTAGTATTTTGCCAAGCTTTTAAAAATTGCTTCTAATAGCCTGTTTGACCAAGCTTCTCCAAAGGCCAAAAGTGCTTTTTTTTTTCTTCCCAGAAGCACTTTTTTTTTCTTAACTAGTCAAGGTGTTTGATTAAGTTTTTTTTGCAGAAAAAGTACTTTTGGAAAGAAGCAGAAGCACAAAAAAAAATAGTTTCTTCCCAAAAGTAGAAGCAGAATCAGTTTTGACTTTTTTTCTTACCAAAAATATCCTTAACAAAATATAGTATATACCAAAAAATCGTTAAATCTAATACTTAGGATATTAATGTATAAGTATTTCTTCTTATTTTTAGGATAGTTTTCTAATATATAGTCACTTTAGAAGTGAATACTTTTTATATTTGTTGAATGATTTTTAATATATTTGAATAATATTAAAAGAATTAAAGTACTTTTTAATTTTATTTTTATATTTTACTTAAATAAAATGAAAAGATTTAATTATTGCATGTAATAACAAAATTTGAGATTATTTATTTACTTATAATATTAACTATTAACTAAATATATTCATGTCCTTATTCGTAATTGATACTTAAAAACACTTTTTGAAAAGCTTGGTCAGACATAAATTATTGTTTAAAAGTATTTTTCAGAGTAATTAGCCAAACGTAAATTATTTTTCTCAAAAAGTATTTTTTTAAAAAAATACTTTTGAAAAAAGTACTTCTCAAAATAAACTTATTTTTCTAGTTTGGCCAAACAGGCTATGCGTGTATTTTTCTGAAAAGTATTTTTTTAAAAAGTGCTTGTGGAGAGGGGTTGATAAGCTATTTTTTCCTGATTCTGCTCAAAAATATGTTTTTTTCTTTAAAAAAAATTGGCTAAACAGCTTTAACTTTGAGAAAATAAGCACTTTTGGGCAAGAAAAAAGTATACTCAGTTCAGGCATATTGACTTAAATTTCAGACCATTGTTAGGACAGTAATAGTTGCTCAAGCTTCCAAATCCCCCCATTTTCTTCATTTGTATCAATGTCAATGTACACTCAAGCAATCAATCTTAACACTTTCACTTATCAATCTCGAATCCCAATACAAATTCCAACTCTCAATGTCAGCTCCTCCTCAACTCGTCTCCCTACTTCGCGGGTTACATTATCTTCTCAAATCTGCACTTTTCGCAAGCTAATAATCACTTCTTGCTCAATTCCCAGCCAAGAAATTACTGATGTAGAAAGCTCAGATTCAGTTTTATCTATCAAAGAAGTAGGAAATGAACAAGTGGAAAAAATTCAAGTGGTGAAGTCTAGTGGACGAGAATTTTCTGCGAATGAAAGTATTTGGACTCAAATGGTGGAAATTGCTAAGTTTTCAGGGCCAGCAGTTGGGCTCTGGTTATGTGGGCCATTAATGAGTCTTATTGATACTGCTGTTGTTGGTCAAGGAAGTTCCATTGAACTCGCTGCTCTAGGTACAACTCACAAATCTTACTCTTATATACATCTCAATCTTAAACTAGTTGATTTTTACTATATTTTGTTTATTCAGACCAATTAATATTTGAGAAAATATACTGCATGGCCGTTCTCAAAATAATAGTCGAAAAATTATATATATATATATATATATATATATATATATATATATTTTCGGCTACCGAATGTAAATAGTTTTTGGCGCGGGCTAAAAGTGATAATACTCCTTAATATTTAGAGTATTTATCATATTAGAGCCCGTGGTTAGCTAACTGAAAGTAGCTGATAAGTAATTAAGTACTGAAAAGCAGGGGCAGAGCTAGAAGCCCGGTTACGGGTTCGTTAGAGCCCAGTATCTTTTGCTCAAACAGTATATTTATGTTAAGAAATTCATTAAATACGAACAAATATTAAATTTAGAACCCAATTGTTAGTATATGACGTCGTCGTTCCAAAATCCAAAACTCATAAAGCTGAAATCCTTGCTCCGCCTATGCTGAAAAGTATTTTAAGTTTTGAAGCTGACCTTATGGCTATTTTTATGTGGATCTCAACCTAGTGCATAAGGTCAGTTTCAAAACATAAAATGCTTTATTGTACTTAATGCTTATTAGCTAATTTCAGAATTTTATGTGCATCTCGACCTACTACATTTTTTCTTTAAGCTCATAAGGAAAAATTGTTGTTGTTGTTGTATATTCATTTCCGAATTCTTTCTTCTTTAAGCTCATACAGGAAAAATTGTTGTTGTTTTTATTTGGCAGGTCCCGGAACCGTTTTCTGTGATAACATAAGCTATATTTTTATGTTCCTTACAATTGCCACTTCAAATTTAGTTGCTACTTCACTTGCACAGCAGGTAAGTTTTTGGGAACTGCTGTTTTACTGCTATGACTTTGATCTTTTCAATTTTGACGTGTTTGGGCATTGTTGTAGCTAGTGGCATCTTATAGATTTAGAATAGTAGGTTCTAGGTGATATATATGAATATTTTTAACATGTACAGTTTTTTCTTAAAAATAAAAAAAATTCATTTGTATGTCGCTCGAGGCGGAGGCAACAGGGGTGTTTGAGCCCATTGTTCATAGCAGGGGTTAACCTGTTAATAACTAGTAGTTTCAGAGTTCGTCTGCTTGCGATTTCGACCAGGGGCCAATGCAGTGTATAAGATATCATCAGAACCCAGTAGCTTTGGCTCAAACTCGATATATGTCTTAAAAATCCATTAAATAAGTATGAATAATAGATTTTGAACCCAGTAAATCAAATAGACTGTGATAGAACTTCAAACTTGAACCCATAACGTTCAAATCTTGGATCTGCCTCTGACTCCGACCATGTATGTTTTAATGTGATTAGTATGTATTAAGAGAACTGAACCTACTACTTCAAGAGAGCAGTGGGTGCAAGCATTTGCTCCTCAAGCCAGTTAAAATTCCGAACCTACTGAGTCTTAGTCTACAACCTGGATATGCCCCTAGTTGATAGCCTAAATCCGCCATTTGTTGTAATCTTATAAACGTCTAAATCAAGAAAACCATCAACTTATAGTAATTCTACTGATTTCCTTCTCATATTCTGATTCATCAACTTGGGTTCTGGTGCAGGACAAAGAGAAAGTGCAGCATCAGATATCTATCTTGCTTTTTATTGGGCTTGTCTGTGGTGTTGTGATGTTTATTTTTACGAGGTTGTTTGGTATTCAGGCAATCACTTGTAAGCAATTTTTTATTCCTACTTTACTGGTGGATGTATCAAGTGTGCTATTGATATTCCCCCAATAACACTAATGGTTTATTTTTCTGAATCGTAGCTTTCACTGGGGCCAATAATGTCGATATCATAAACTCAGCCAACACTTATGTCCAGGTTATTCTCCTATTAATAATTTGCTTGTTCTGAAGATCTTTTTAGCTTTAATTTTTTTTCCTTTTTAGCATCATTTTATTAATCGAGTAATGCCAATGCATTTTCCACTTTCTGGTTGGTGAAGACATTAAATCGATTGTTAAGTTGCTAGATAGACTGATAGAGACAGTCATTTGCTAAACATTGTCAATTTATCTGCTAAGGCAGGCAAATAAGCTTTAGCGCTGAAATGTAGTATCATATTCTATTATGATCAAGTTATATTGTTGCTATGCATGGTGCATTTAAGCTTCACTTCAACTGAATGGTAGATATTATGGTGACAGATTCGAGGCTTGGCGTGGCCAGCACTGCTGGTTGGTTGGGTTGCCCAAAGTGCAAGGTACCATTTACCTATTCTTTAGTATTTTGTATGTGTGGTTTTCTATTACATTTTGTTCTTTTGTATTTGAAGCTTTGTTTTGATAATTATACTAACATAAGCCCCAGGTTTGATTCTTTATCACTTTATGATTCTATGTAAGCTTAGTCCGATCATAATTTATTAAGTTTCTCCGTTTGTACTCTACGTTGTGTTGCATATGTCAAGCACTCTTCTCTTTCTTTCTTTTTTTCTTTTTTTCCTTTTGTGATAAGTGCACTTCTCTTCTCTTTCTTCTTGCCATATTTCATATTTCTATTGAGTTGTATATACTGGGGAATGAGCTGGGCTTGAAGACAGCGACCATGAATTTCTGCTTAAAAAGGAGATCTATAACACGCATGAATAGCCACCAGCTCCACTTACTTGCAGCCTTATATTTTGCACATGAATCAAACCAGCAAGGATGAGTATGATAGAGCTGGAGTTTTGATCTTTGTCATTTCAAAGCCAATCGAGACTCTTGCTTTCACTTACACGTAAACAATGTAAAGGTCGTTGACAGATCTGGGAGACATCAATCTATATTCTGTTCCAGCTAGAAGAGTGATCCTTCTTTTCCCAGTAATATGATATATACATTGCTCGTCTCGAATGACTGATGGTAAGTTATTTGTTAGGACACTTCTGAGGTGAAGATAGTTTATACTTTTCTGACAGTATACTGTGCTCAGATGCGTGCGTTACTTGGTCACGCTATTCACCTTGTGATATATGTTTCTTGCTCTTAAATGCGCAGTTTAGGCATGAAAGATTCATGGGGACCTTTAAAGGCTTTGGCCGTTGCTACTGTTATTAATGGTACTGGCGACATAGTCTTGTGCCGATTCTTCAGTTATGGTATTGCTGGAGCAGCATGGGCAACAATGGTATCCCAAGTACGACCACTCATTCCTACCAATTCCTTCATTTAATCCCTAAACATATTTGGATGTGTTCTTCAACACTCTATCTCTTCTATCTCCATTTTCATACATCTCAAAACCTTCCTAGCTTGGTAATCTATTTCTAGGTCGTTGCAGCTTATATGATGATCAAAGCACTGAGCGATAAAGGCTATAAGGGCTTTGCTATCTCTGTTCCATCATCAGATGAACTTCTGCAAATATTCTTGATTGCCGGCCCCGTGTTTCTAACAATGATGTCAAAGGTTTGTGTGAATTGACCTCATTCTCACTCGGTGCCGAAATCTTGTATTCTGTGGACATTTGACATTATGCTGAACGACAGGTTGCATTCTACTCTCTACTTGTCTATTTTGCTACCTCAATGGGCACACAGACAATTGCTGCGCATCAGGTATGTTTTATTCTTATATGTACCTTATTTCCTCATCTTCATAAAATAGCGACATAGATATGACCATTAACATGTTGCCTTTTTATTTAGGTCATGATACAACTGTTCATGATCTGTGCAGTATGGGGTGAGCCTCTCTCTCAAACAGCACAATCGTTTATGCCCGAATTGCTATATGGAGTCAACCGAAATTTGTCAAAGGTTATAATCTTATTCATATAAAAATCACAACATCCTGTGCCAAAGCAGCTTTTGGTATCCATCTCTGTAAATTTTGGCTATGGTACCACATGCATGAAAGTTGCTAGGCTATCATGATTCATTGCAGAAAACTCTTTGAGCACAGAGTTCTCTCGTCATTCCTTATTACAATGCTCTAAAAGATGAATATTTTAAATCAGGCTCGAATGCTGCTGAAGTCCCTAGTGATCGTTGGAGCATCATTCGGACTGATACTGGCATCTGTTGCAGCATCAGTTCCATGGTTATTCCCCAAAATCTTTTCACCTGATCCTGAGGTCATACGTGAGGTTAGTTCTGTAATATCCTTATTGGACTCCTTTTTTCTTCACATAATTCAAAAATATGTGATTGTGTGGTTCCCCTGATTATTTCTCTCTTTTCTATGGTTGCAGATGCATAAAATATTGCTGCCATACTTTCTAGCCCTATGTGTAACACCCAGCATTCTTAGTCTAGAGGGAACTCTGTTGGTATGTATTCATACTTTCTGTCAACTTTCTTTACTCTTTATTTAGTTATCTTAGGCATGTTAATTAATCAACAGACAGTTTTTTCTGTTCATTTTGTCACATCTCTATTCTGTGCTTGTGAGAAAATGCCGCATTTCAAGTTTATCAAGGGTAAAGATTATCTTCTTTCACAGGCAGAACTAGGATTTAAGTTGATGGGACAAGATGTATCTTTCATTCTTTGTGAGGGTCTGTCTCATGTATTTTTACGAAATCATAATGAATACTTAACACATTTTTCACGAGAAAGCTATGTAATGAGCAAGACATATTAAAAGAATTTAATTCCCTTCATTGAAACAGAGGGGAAAAAAAATAAAATGATAAAGTAATAACTAGAATGCTCTATATAAATTCTTTTCCTAAAGTTCCTTTTGTATGTAGTAATTTATGTTTCTTTACCTGGAAAAGGAGTAGCAGCATTCTCTATGGTTTTTCTTCCAAATAGCATTTGATCATTTATTAAACATCTATTTCTGGTCAATTTTCTAACTTCAGCAACTTTACTTTCGGTTAGGAGGATTAATGGGGGAGGAGGTCTAATTACAGAAAACTCCTGCCTCTACTTCCATCTTCCCTAAACCGTTGAGATCTTTTATCATTTCCTGCTTGTAATTGTTCTGTTATAATTCGAGCACATGCATCATTTCTCCTTTTGATGTTCTTATTTTTGGTACTGTGTTATGTTTTGAGAAGCCTTTATCTCAACATCATGATTTATTTATATGCATTCAGGCTGGACGAGACTTGAAATTCATAAGCTTATCAATGAGCTCCATATTTGTTTTGGCTTCTCTTCTCCTAATGGTATGCCATTCCATTTGCTTCAAAGTATCAATACCTCACGGTATTTTGGCAAATCAAGTTCTTTATCCCTTGTGCTTGCATTAGACCTTGATAACTCGAATCTAATCTCTTTCCTTTAGCCCCTTTCCATTCATTCAATCCAATGTAAAGTGAAACTATACTAAAGCAAAGATATGCACTAACAATGTAAAAATATTTGCACAATCACGTCACTTATTAGGTAATGTAATTACAGGTAAATCCTTATGATAAGCTACAGACTTGCTATAACAGGTTAAACTACACTGATCATGTAGAAAATCTTTATATTCTAAGTGCATATAACTTAAATTCTTCATGATATTATCATTTGTTTTAACATTTCCACTTACTATTTCTTTGAATCAGCTGCTGAGCAGTAAAGGACTTGGTTTGTCTGGATGCTGGTTTGCGCTTGTTGTATTCCAATGGGTAAAAATTCTATCAACAATTTACAAGCTTTTATACATTCTTTTTCTTTGTTAAATTGTCTGATGCCACAACACTCTATTTCTTTCCTCTGTTTTGTTCTTTTTTTTCTCCTCAGTCTCGATTTTTGATTGCTCTACGACGGCTTACCTTGTCGGATGGCATACTCTATTCAGAAGAGTCAACTCATTATGAGCTGCACAAATTGAAAGCTGTATAGGTTTCTGATTTTCTTACAAAAAAAAAATTGTTACTACAACAGAAAAAGTGGAGATGGGATCCAAGTCTTCCCATAGGTAATGTATCTACCATTTGTTTCAACCAAACCAGGAATTTGCTATCCACTAAGTGGCAATATCAGCAAACTTCTTTCCCTTTTGTTTTCTGAAACCCAAAAAATGAACTGAATCCAGCAGATTTTGGAAAGATGTCAATAATAAAGCCTGAAGGATAAAGTTTCCATTGTAAAATAAAATTCAAAGAGCATAAATCAGCCACTTTATAGCACAATTTTGGAAAGAAATGAAAGCATAAAAGATCAGTAAATCATCCAATTAATTGACAAGAAAACTACCATACGATCAGGAGATGCAAAGAGGCTATCCCACCCGGTGTCCGGTACCCGCATTGGAGGCCGACTATATCTGAATTCGCGCCGCGTAAGGCCCATTTAAGGGGGAACCGCTCCCTAACAAGATTCTTTCCATACTTAGGGCTCGAACCCGAGATCTCTGGTTAAGGGCGGAGGGATCCTATCCATCCCACCACAACCCATGTTGGTCATCTCTCCTTAAACTTTTCACTTAATTAACGCAACACTAATTGGAACAATAAGGGTAGATATGAAAAAAATACAAAATAACTTCTTTTTTTTATTATCTAAAACGTCAAATATTATCAAACAAATTCAGTTTGTTGAAATAACTATATCCGAAAAGATTATTGAAGTTTACATTTCCCCTGCCCGACTTGCGCATAATATACCTTGCCACTCAACTACTCAAGAACAATGTATCTATCATTGACCCTGTCACAAGTCACAACCAATAGGAGAACATAATTGGCTCATAAATTTCGCTATTTTGATTTTTGAGGTAGAGCTAAATGCTACTAATATTGGCTCATAAATTTCGCTATTTTGATTTTTGAGGTAGAGCTAAATGCTACTAATAAAATTCCGTTTTAACGACTCTAAAGTTGTTTGGTGAACAATGATATCAAACTCCAAATAGAAAATTTCATGCATGTGATAAGTTAGCAAGCTTTACCAGAATGTACCAAACAGGTAGGGTAGCTGGAAGGAAATTAAACATACAAAATCGAGCTACTAATACTTGTCGTAATAAGTCTAATTTAATTGTTTAGCCAATCTTATCTTTAATGCACTTTAAAAAGCCTAATATGAGATTTAGGACTTACTTTTTGTATAACCGTAGTGTCCAGGCAAGCTTGATCTTATCTCGACTAATTCCGTAGGTACCTGTTATCTCCCACCAGCAACATTATCGAATAATCTTGTTCATCAAAATTTAAATAGATAAAAAGAAATCACTTAGCATTTTTTTTTCGCTCCGTAGATATCTGAACCTTTATGGTTCTTATAGCCTGTTCGGCCAATCTTCTTTTGGGCCAAAAGTAATTTTTTTTCAAAGCTAAAGTATTTGGCCAGACTTTTATAAGGAAAAAAAGTGTTTTTGAATAAAAAAACATAAGTAGTTTTTAAGAACCGAAAAAAGTAGTAATTTTTTTCCCAAAAGCACTTTTTCGAAATGCATTTTTTTTAGAAAAATACACTTGGAAATACTTTTTAAAAGTTTGGTCAAATACTAATTATTGCTTAAAAGTGCTTTTCAAATTAGTTATCCAAAAAACATATACTGTATCTTACCAAAAATACTATTTTGAAAAGTAAGTTTTGAAAAAAAATACTTCAACATAAGCTAATTTTAGAAACAACTATTAATCCACTTCTTTGACCTTATCTTGTGGGCGTGTTTGTGTCACACATGGCTCCCTCAGGACCAGAGATCGATCAGATATTATACTATGGGAAGTTGCCCCAATAAAAATTGCAACAACATACATTATCAATGAAAATTTTCAAATATATGACCATTTGGCATAAGATTAAGATGGGAAGTGAACAGTACGGTACTACTGACATGTAACCACTGCAATGATGGCTTTTGCAAGAATCATATGAAAATGGAAATTGGTAAGTATATGAGATTTGACGAGTCATGAATTTAAGGTTGCATGTGAACCACACTTGAAAGAAAGAACTAAGTGTTAAGTACCACCTCACTATACATATATTATAACCTTCCAAATCATAAATTTGCTTTAATTTGAAGGACCACATGTTAGGAGAAGAAAAAGAGAACCATGCATGTGCTATCAAACTCTTGAGACAGTCAATGATAGAAGCTCACTATATAAAAGGACCTTAATTTGGTGATTGTTTTATGGTCTAAATTTTGATGGGGAGAGTTACCTAGTAAGAGATGATAAAAGTGATAAAATAATCGAGATCAAGGGCGAAATTAGAAGGTTACATATCGAGTTGGCGGAATCAATAGATTTAATAGTCTAAACTATGTATTAATATTAAGAAACTCATTAAATATGTACGAAAATTAAATTTAGAACTCAGTACTAACACGTAATGTTATTATCCTAAAATTTAGAATACATAAAATTTAAATTTTGGCTCCCTAATCGAGCTGCATGCAAACTGAGACGTGAATTCTACTATTATAAAAAATAAAAAAATAAAAAAGACAGAGAGAGAGTATTTCAGCAAATCAATTCTTGGCTTCTACTCCTTCACATTGACACCGGCGGAGGTAGTCTTTCGACTACGTGTTCAATTGAATTTATAACTTTTGATACGGGGTATGGATTTATATGTAAAAACCTACTAAAATATCAACAAGACTTAAATTAAATTCATAATTTTAACAATAGAATTAATTTAATACTAAAAGATTTAAAAAGCGAATTCATTAAATAAATTTAAATAGTAGGTCAGTCTCTCTGCTTGGAACATAAGTCTCGGAGAGATTCCCTTCTTTTCTTATACCCACTCGATCCCTCAAATTTTTAGGTGTGGTGGGAGTTTGATTTAATCAAGAAGATATACTATACCCAATTCTTTTTCCCCCCGTCATTCTATGGACATGATTTCTTGATATAGTATATTTTAATGCATCCTTTTAGGCTCTAGCTATATATTTAGTTGAGACTTTCCCGTCTTGAATGCCTTCTCGAGTGTTTAACTCAAACTTACGCCTCCTTTTATCCCAATTCTTAATTCTTTGATTATCTTGTTTTGTTTAATGGCCGAGTTGGACGGTGCAGAGAAAGGTTACATTGTCACTCTTTAGGGTAGGAAGACAAGGACGTTTCCTCTATTTTCCTTCTGTGAATTTATATTTAGAAGGATATAAATTTGAAGTTTTACTTCACATCTGAAATTGATATATATTTATTTAATGTATATTTTTAAAACGGTATATATATTATTTGCTATATTATTACACGCACATATATAAAAAAATCTTTTGCGAATGAGTTTTTCTAAATGGTATTTTCCCCCGCTAGTTCCAATTGAGCAAGATTTGAACTTTGCCTATATCATAGGCAGATTCATAATTTAAACCGGTTAAGTGCAGAGTATAGCTGCATTCATTACTATATCTTTTGGGTTGTGACGATGAGTGGAAAATATAACGATGAAACATGTCTTGTTTTTTTGGGATTCTCTAAAACTAAAAAGGTACATTCCGGTGTACAAAATATTCCCATTAATTCACGTAGGATTCGAAAAAAGGTCACATTCCAAGGGTGTGAGGTAGACAACTTATCTAAATGCAAGCATTACTAGCTGCTTCCATGCAGATGCGGAACTATATATAATATGAACAAGCGTATACCTTGAAAATAATTAATTTAAATAACTCGACACCCTGAACACTAAAAGCCTTTAGAAGACACAGATTGAGTAAAATATTGGTTCCCCCCTTTTGTTAAAATTTTGGGTCCGCCTCTGCTTCCATCGCTCGAACCCGTGACATATAGGTCACACGAAAACAACTTTACTTTTTATCCAAGGATCCCTTTCTTGGGTTGTTTAAAACTCTGCTGTGATCTTACAACTAAAAAATAGAAATTAATGACCAACAAATTTTGTAGCTAAATAATATTTTTTATCGCTAATTTTATTTAGCGACAGATTACCGATAGATTATAAAAAAAGTAATTATTAGCTACGAACTATTTAGCGATGGGGTTCGTAAGTAATTTTTTTTTTTTTTTTGTAGTGGATATACTAGTACTATATATCTCACTTATCACTTTCAAACTATTTCAAGATAAATATCTGCCAACTAAAAACACATGCGCGGAATTAGTATATCATCTTCGGTAGCACCAATGCGTCGCGTTATGATTATATCATCAGTACCCACTAATTAGCCCTTAATAATTGGTGCAAGTTAACCACATGCTTTCGTTTAGACTTAAATTAAACGCTTTAGAATGCTAATGAGGTGGTTTATCAAACTTTTGCGAATTTTACCTGCTTTTTAAGATTAGAATATTAAGGGCTGGAGTTTGAAATTTTAACGGATCGCATTTGAAATCTATAATATGTACTTATTTACTTAATTTTTAACACATATACCCAAAATAATCGGTGCGGATGAACTATGGGTGTCAAGGGGCCCGGTCGGGTTATTGGAAAAGGAGACCGGCCTGTCTTCGTACCGGACCGGTTAACGGTTTCAAAATACCGATTTTATCGGTTCCGTGCCTGGTCGGTGAAAATTTGAACCGGAACGATTTCGAGCCGGGCCATTTTTTTTTTTTTTGGGGTGTGTGTGTTATTTTGTATAACTATCGTAATTTATATTAAGATAAAGTAAAAATACAAAACATAAAAACAATCTTATAAAAAGAGTGTTTGAATAAATTTCAGAGGCTTTAAAAGCCTTATATTTGAATATTTCATTAAGAATTTAAGATAATACAATGAAGATGGAAAAAAATTTAACTTATAATTTACAAGTTCTTTTTTTAATTCAAACCTGCAAATTGAAGTTTACATTTTACAATAACTAAATTAAAGAAAAAATAGTAAATTCAAATTTGAATTATTAAATATAAATTAAGAACTTCAAAGGTTTTGCATTGCCTTAGTAAGTTCTTCATAATCAATATGAATTTCTTGGTCATCTTCTGGAGTAATAAATTCAGATGGGTTACCATGTGTTAATATATCTCCAAGTTCCTCGTCTTCTGGTTTATCAACATCTTTACGTCCTTGATTTTTTCGTTTCGATCTAATCCAATCTCTGAAACATACTAAAACTTTCAAAGCATTGCTTCCCAATGAGTGACGGGTGTCTCCTAGTTGTTGTCTTGCTTGACTGAATGCACTCTCTGGTGCAACAGTTGAAATTGACACATTTAGCACGTCTCGGGCCATAGCGGAAAGAACATGAAATTGCTTTTCATTCTCATGCCACCATCCTAATAGTAAAAATTCCTTTGTGCGGAGCTCTGTTTGCTTTTGCAAGTAGAATTGAAGTTCATCAATGTTCCTGCTACTGGTTTGAGTGGAAGAAAATGTAGACCAAATATTATAACCATCAAGGCCTTTATCTTCATCCATAGTAGCAGCTGTAGCAGAAGTAGTACAATGCATAGTGGGATTAACATTGCCTACATTAATAGCATCATCATCAATTATATTTGCATAATAATTATATAACTGTTGTAAATAATCATTTAGCTTGTTCATACAATATATATATATATATATATATATATATATATATATATATATATATATATATATATATATATATATATGGAGTTTCAGTTGGTCCAATCTCCATATAAGTATATAAAGCATTGATTAATGGAAAAATGACATTGTATAGCCGCTGTAAAAATAATAACCGAAAAAATGTATAAAATTTATAAATTTTTTGTATATATATATTATTTATGTTATATACAAAAATATACAATTTTTATACACTTTTTTGACTACCAGATGTAAATAGTTTCTGGCACGGGCTAAAAGTGATAATATCCGTTGATTAATTGGTGACAATTAGACAACTTAATAGAAGGATTTAAAACAACACCAATTAAGTAAATAGGAGGAATTGGAAAGAAATATTTTTTGAATTTTGCTTGTAATTTTTCAACGGAATCCTTATATTTTTCTTTCTTCTTAAATTCAGAGGGTAGAAAAGAAATATCAGCTATATGTACTAAATCCATAGTAACAGTAGGATAATATGCTCCAAAAAACTCAATAGTAGTTGTATAAAATTTATGTAAAAATTTAACAATATCATTAATGGCCTCCCAAGTATTAGTTATTAACATATGGTTCGGATCAGTACAATGAGCATTAGCAACTTCAGTTATCTGGAATCTATATTTATAGCAATATTTTAAAAATAAGTATGTATAATTCCATCTATTAACAATTTCATCTGGCATGAATCTGGGGTTAAGGCTATGTTCAGTACACTTAGTCTTAAATTTCCTAATTCTAGATTGTTTATTATTTTCTTGAATAACACCAGTTGCTCTTCTAACATGAGTAATCTCGGTCGAAAAAAAATGAGGAATTTTCAGAAACCACTATTGTTTAGTGGCTATTAACTTCATATAGCTATCATATACGTAATTACTTCATATAGCTACTATTCAGTTATTACGGTAGTGTATTCACATGTATTCGCGCTGTTGTATTCATGAATACAGCAGCAAAAAACGCCTAAAATCAGGGCAGTGCAGCTGTACGCGCATGTATTCACGCCATGTATTCATGAATACAACAGTAAAAAGTGCCTAAAATCAGGGCAGTCCAGCTGTACGTGCATGTATTCACATGTATTCGCGCTGATGTATTCATGAATACAACGGTAAAAAGCGCCTAAAATCAGGGCAGTCCAGCTGTACGCGCATGTATTCACATATCTTCGCGCCATGTATTCATGAATACAGCAACAAAAAATGCCTAAAATCGGGGCAGTCCAGTTGTACGCGCATGTATTCACATGTATTTGTGTTGTTGTATTCATGAATACAGTTGTACTCACATGTATTCGCGCCATGTATTCATGAATACAGTAACAACAATCTTTTAAAAATAGGTATGTCCAGCTATCTAAGAGAAAAGAAAAATACAAATAGCGTATTTCATGCCTCAATGGTAGTATATACCATAAAATACTTATTTTGCTATAAAATATAAAAGGTAGCTATAGAAAATAAGGTTTTAAAATAATTTTGGTTTATAATAAATATGGTGTATACCTTTGCTATAGGAGGTAAAATTTTCAAAATAAATCAATATCACTTTTAACAATTAAATTATAAATATGACGTGCACACCTAATATGAAAATTTCGTCAAGTAGTGGTTTCAAGTGTAGTCTTAATATTGAAATAGCAGCATTTGTTGTTAGAAGCATTATCAAAAGACATACACAATACTTTTTTATTAAGATTGTAAAATGCAACAACTTCGCAAATATTAGTACTTATAAAAATACCAGTATGACTTTGATCTTCATCATATTTAAAAGCGATAATACAGTTTTGCATACAATAATTATCATCTATCCAATGACATGTAATTATCAAATAATCATTTCCATTAACAGCATGACCAATATTAGAAGTTAAAGAAACTCTACAAGAAAGGTGGTCAAACAAATAACGTATGTATATATGATATTGTCCATGAAGTTTAAAGATATCAGATCTACAAGTACTTCTAGGGATACCTTTAAATAAAGGATTATAAATCCTTTGAATATACATAATAAGATATGATGAAGAAGCAAAAGAAAAAGGTAGACAACCCAAAGCAATCATTATTGCTAACTCCTCGTGATCCTTCATTTTATCATATTTCATAAGTCCTTCAGTACTAGAGTTTAGAGTTACTTGATTTTCATCTAAATCAGATCCCCATTCTATAGGATGAGTAATTCTCATATGTCTACTAAGTGTCCCAGTTCCCCCTAAACTTCCTCTAGTCTTATGTTTAAAATCATCTTTACAAATTTTGCATCTAACTCTATCAGAATTCTTTATTTTCTCAAAATATTTTCAAACTTTACTTCTCCTTCTCCGATTACCAGTCAGGGCCACATGTGGTCTACTACTAGTGCCACGACCACCACCCATGCTACAAACTCCAACACTACTAGGTGTAAGTAGTGTCTCATCTTCAATTTCTAATTCATTATCTTCTATACCGAAATCTTCCTGTAATTGTTCATAATCTATATTATTATCAGGTGATGTTTCAGAAATATGTGCAAAGTCATTTAAATTACTACTAGAAGTTGAATTAGTACCTCTTTTTCTATTTCTCCGATTACCTCGATTAGCAACCTTATTACAAACTCTTTTTACAGCATTAAACATATTGTAAAAATTTAATTACTAATAAAAATTAAATATGCAAATAAAATATTAAATAAGAGAAATAGTTGGAAGGAGTGCAGCGAATTCCGCAATAAATTGAACACTTGATGATTTTTAAAACCTTGAGATTGAATTTTGCAACTCCGATGTTACCACGAAGAAACGTCAATTGTTCAAAGTTCAAACTTCAAATAATACCATAAATAAAATTTCAAAAAAAATGAGAGCCAAATAGTTGATTGCAATTTAGGTGAAGAATGAGAGATTGACAATTGAGAAGTTGGGTTTGAGAATTGAGATGATTGAAGAAATGAAGGGGGGAGGATATATTTATAGTTTTTCAAAGGACTAAATTAGTAAATATTAAAAGTGTTATTTTTGAAAAAATACCCAAAAAGGGGCTATTCTTGCAAAATAGTCGTTGGGCAACGGTCAAAATGGCAGCTGACCGTTGCCAACTATATTTAAAAAATTAATTTATAGCCGTTGAACCGGTCCAGTCTGGTCCGATTAATCTAGTCCGGGCTAAAATCGATATGGGTCGGTCCGAAACCGGATCAACCCGCCCCGTTTGACACCTTTAGGATGAACCAATAAAATGTATGATAGCTAAATCCGCCCCTGGCGAGGACTAGTGAGAATAAAGTATAACTTGTATTTATTTTTTTTGTGATGCTCAAATTATGTTAATTAGAGGTTTGGGTGTTTTAAGCGTAGACCTTTTTTTAATAGCATAATCACTATGGGAAGAAGACAAGTCCAGATAGGAAACCACTAAGCTAGCGTTTGGCCATAGATTCCCAAATTTATTCTGAAAAATTTGATTTGGGTAAAGTTTGGTTTGAAGATGAAAATATGTTTGGACATCAGTTTTCAAAACATATTTTCCAAATTTATTTTGGAAAAAACATGAAATATGACTTATACCCACAAGTTCTAAAAACTATCACAACTACCCAACAGTACCATTATCAATAACATTCATTATATTATCGCAAACCATAGTCCTGAACATAAATAAATTTGATACAAAATTATTATTTTTATAATGAACTACATGATACACTATTAAGTGACCGCGAAGACGAAGCAACATTGTTACAAAATAATAAATGGCGGGATCTTTTATAAAGTACAAAAGTTTGGGGTAATTTTTTTAAAAATGTATTAGTGATATTTTAGCCTAAAGCTGGTTTTGGGATTTAGGATTTTGCTAAAATGTAGGCAAAATCTATGGCCAAACGTGTGTTTGCCAAATAAAACTGTAAATTTATTTTGGCAAAATCTATGGCCAAACGGTTCCTAAATTTGAACTTGCAATATTGTGATTCGAATTAAGATTAGCCACCCCTATCTCATAGGAAGAGAATTTAGATTATTTGTAGTTTAAATATTTAACTTGTAGCCCTTCTCATAGGATTGGTGTATGGGCAAAAAATTACCATATTTATGCACAAATCTAATCGATATTAAGAAGGCCTTTGAAGGTCGCCATGTGTTATCAATTCGGTTTCAACGAAGAACTAATGTGAGGTCGATGAGTCAACAAAAATCGAGGTTGAGGACGAGTACTCTCCTTAACGGAGCAGTAACAACTAGTTTTACAAATAAGATTTTAAAGAGAATATTGTAGTGGATATCCTGGGAATCTGTACTATTAGGGTTTTGTAACCCATGCTCCCTTATAAATAGAAATATATGTAGTTACAGAGGGGGATTGGACACTTATTGTAAAAAAATAACACTTTGACATTCTGTGAAGATTCTTGCTTTATATACATACAAAATATACCTTTTCTCATATCTATTCTTAACTTTTCTCCCACGATCCGAGAATAAGACGAATATTCAAAGGTTCATCAATCACTTATCATTGTTAGGAGGAATATAACTGAATCTCTCCATTTTTCGTTTACCTCACTTGCATGTATTTACTTGAATGCCATTATATCTCATTTATTACTCTTTAATGTTACCTTCTTTGTTCTTGGGCCATTAAATATTATTGTTGTTATATATTTATTGCTCTTTTAATAGAACTTGTGACATCTTGCTATGAAAACATTTGAACGCTGTTTGAATATTAATATTGGCCAGGATTAACCCTATTCTATTATAAAATCTAATTGTTTAACCTAAATCTAAATTTTGGGTCAAACAATTGGAGCACCATAATGTAGTGCTAACTAATAACTACACTTTTTTTTAATTATTATCAGTTTTTCGTTATGCGCGTTGCGCGTGTATCCTATATTAGTACATAAAAGTTTAACAAAAATACATAAATATATTTAAAATATGTCTGAGATATAAATAGAAAATAAGTAGATAAAAAGTGTAAGATGCTAAAATTAATGAATGCTAATCATATTTAGCAAACTTATAAGAAGATGGTTGTTTACCCGAAAAATCGGATAACGCTAAATTTAGATATGGTTCTAAGGGTATGCAAATTCCTTTGATACAAAATGACAATACAAGTATTTTTGCTATAAAATGGGAATGATGGACGGGAAGACTGGAATGAATTAGAAAAACAAGCACAATGAAATCTTAATGTATCTTGGAGGACTTGCCTCTATTGCAGTCTATCTCCTTTTTATAGTAGAGGGTCACTGATTTATCTATAACAACATAATAAAATAATACATATAGTGGAAGACCCATGATGGTTTGTCTCTTCCTTGATTCTCGCCAAGATTCTCTCCCTCGGTACGGTTGTAACGGCTCTGGTGTGCGAGCTTGGCACTGGCTCGAGCTCGATGTTAGATCGAACCCCCAGTCTTGGTTCGAGCTCGATTGTGCCTTGGGTCATCGATATTCGGGGACTGTGTCGATCGGTGTTGCCCCGTAGTCCAATTCGGACACGGGCTCGATAATGATATCGAGTTTTGTCGTTGATTGGTCTTATAGCTCGAACCTCGACGTCCCTACTTCGGGATTCATCCGAGCTTGTCATGTGGATATCCTTCGATTGAATCATCATTGTCTCGACCGGTCTTTATGACTGAGAATCGGTTTTGACCGTACACAGATAGTCCCCTCGTTTCTCGGAAAGGATGTGGCGAGGAACGATATGATTTCCCTGCGGCTCGATCAAATTTATGTCGACGTTTCTATCGAATCTGATCTTGACGTATGTGATAGCTGTCACATCGGCTCAGTTTTACCGAAGCATTTAATGTGTGTCAGACGGTGGTCGGCCACCGCTGATTCCGAACCATCATGCCTTAGTCTATAAATAGTCTTTCCATACAACCTTTACCACTTTTGCGCCTTCTCTTCTTCCAAACTTTCTTATTTATCCTCTCTATTTCGCTGCTACGGGGCCGTCCATACCAGAATTTTGGTGTTGTCTATTTCTTCACCTTCTTTTGCACTCTTCCCTTTCATATCAATGGCGAAAACTTCCAAAATCGTACCTCAGAAGGAGAAAGCTTCTTCCTCACGGCCGTCTGATGATAAGGCGCTGGTGGAGCCGCCAGTTCATGACTATGTTCCTGGCCCGTGCACTTTGAAGACCGATTTTAAGGTGGAGAATCCTTCCTTCGTTCCGGGTCGATGTGAACACGTATCGATGTATACGTGCTCTATAACGAAGGATCACCTCGAAGCCGTCAGAAAAGACTGCAACTGGGGTTCCGAGGTCGTGTTGCAAATTCCATCTTCCGATGAGAGTGTTACGACTCACGTGGAGGGTTTTTTAAGTGTTTATACTTATCCATTCACACTGGAACCCGTCGACCCGGTGATTATTGATTTCTGCAAAAGGTAACAAGTCAACCTTGGCCAAATTCATCCCTCTTTATGGCGTATAGTGATCTTATTCCGCTTCTTCTCTATCAAAGCCGGGGGGTTGGATTTTTCTCTGAACCACCCCATATGACTGTATCGACCTCAGATCTTTCGAGGACTAATCAGACTTCATCGTCGGGCATCGTAGGCTTTGATGTCGAGCATCGATGAAGACAAGGATCGGGGTTAGATGGGTCGTTATATTCGAGTGAGGACCCGTGATCTCATTCCAGAGGAGAAGATGTCGTTCCCTGAAGAATGGAATTTTGACCGTAAGTGATTTTTGTTCACTTTTCATGTCCTTTTCTGATTTTTTCTGATGTCCTTCCCTAATGTTCAGCTGCCCCTTGGATGCCACAAGTGGTGCCTGACCTCGAGGACTGGGTTCGGAAGTTAGCCTTGACCTCCTCTTACGCCGAGCGCACTTGGCGTGATTTGGCAAAAGGCAGATGGGAGGCCAAGAACCATGGTGAGGTTTGCTTCTTGTTTCCTTCGAAGTATTCTTTGCGTTCTATTTGTTACCGATTTCCTTTTGTGCAGGCGTAACCAGGGATGCAGATTTGAGGTCTTCGAGCAGTAGAGAAGGAAACGAGTCCCTAGTCCCTAGTCCCTAAACAGGGGGAAGATAAGAAGTGAAGAGCTTCCTCTCGGTCAGAGGACCCCAAGCCCCAAACTCGGAGGGTGAGGAGAAAAGCAATTGCCCTTTCGATTGACTCAGTCCAACGATTGAGAGAAGAAGAAGAAGAAAATAGCTCATCGGCTTTGGTAGTCCGATCTACGGAGGCCATCGAGATTGCCAGAGCTTTCGATCTGATGGCGGCTGTGCATGTCGGGGTAGTTTTCGAAGACTTGAGTCTCGATCGGAGCACTCCGAGTGATTTGCTCGGGGCTATGACAATAGGTCATTCGCCTTCTCTACCATCTTTTTCTAAGGAGGCATTGAAGGAACTCGGCGCAGGCTCTGGTGCAGGGGATCCTTTTAGGGATTGTTTTACTGGAGTCTACGATGGTTCCGATATTGGTGACGCTTCTCTTTTATTAGAGGAGGCTCAGCGTTTCATTACTCGGGTAATGATTCTTCCATACTTGGTTTCTTTGTTCTTTTCCATACTTGACTCGTGTTTCTTACTGTGCATGCCATTAGTAGGTTTCAATTCGATCTTAGCCAGTGTGAGGCCCAGCTCCGGATGGTCTCAGGTGATAGAGATACCCTGCGGCTTCTTTGCAGCCAAAAGGACGAGGCTATAAAGGACCTCCAAGCGGATTTGGCTAAGGTCTGTGAAGAATGGGTCGAGCTTGATAAGCAGGTGAGCCTCGTTCTATTAAAGTATGGGTCTGACTCAACCGTGGAAGTTAACCCTTTGTTGTCTTAGTTGCAGCAAAAGATCAAAAAGATCGGGTTACTTCGGGAAGAAGTCGACCAAATCCGAGCTGAATGCAATCGGTGGAAGGAGACCCTCGATCGCCTGGCAGCGGAAAAAGAAACCATCTTAACAAAATTATTATCGGCCGACGTTCAACTTCGAAGTGTCAAGAAAAATGGGTCGATTCAAGCTAAGAGGATCGAGTAGCTTGAAACACGACTTGCTGAGGCTAAGGCGTAGGTTGAGTCGTCGAAAGTCTTGGCAGATAAGTCCATTGCTGTATATCGGGCTGATGCTGAGGCTACTCAGATTGAGGCCTGGGAAACGGTGAAGACCATCGATACTCGAGCTCATTGGGTTGCCGAACTTGCCAAGTGTAGGTCTCGGAGGGAGACCCTCGAGGAGATACACGCTCGAGGTTTCGACCTTACCGAAGAGGTAAAAAAGGCAAAAGAGCTCGAAGCGGAAGCTGAAGCCTTGGCTTCTGATGATAATGATGATGATGATGATGATGATGGTAGCAAAAGCGGATCCGAGAACGGGGAAGAGCTCGACCAGGAAGCTTAGTTTCTAATTCTTCATGTTTGTAAATTAATCACGTAGGAAATTTTTGTATATATATGTATAACGAGGTCGACTTGTTTTTGTTTTGTGAAGACTTTTAATCGAATGTTGACCTTGTAGTCTCTCTGATCGATCAGATTTGTAGCCCTTAGGTTTGTTTATTGAGTCGATGATTCAAACTTTGAAGGAACATGATCCGTAGGTGTAATGTAATGGTTGAGTTAATGTAAACTCAGAGTAAAAGTAGCTTATTAGCCGTTGAGTGAATGTTTTGAACTTGAAATATTGTAGCCCGTAAGCGTAATGGTCGAGTGAGTGCTTGCTCAAACTCGGAATAACAGTAGCCCATAGGCTTAATAGTCGAGTGAATGTTTCGAACTCGAGATAATATGGCCCGTAGGCGCAATGCTCGAGTGAGTGTTTCGAACTCGAGATAAAGGTAGCCTGTAGGCTTAATAGTCGAATGATTGTTCCAACTTGAAATATCGTAGCCTGGGGGCATAATGGTCGAGTGAGTGCTTGTTCGAACTCGGAATAATAGTAGCCCGTAGTCTTAATAGTTGAGTGAATGTTTCGAACTCGAAATATCGTGGCCTGTAGGCGTAAAGGTCGAGTGAGTGCTTGCTCGAACTCGGAATAATAGTAGCCCGTAGGCTTAACAGTCGAGTGAATGTTTTGAACTCGAGATAATGTGGTCCGTATGCTTAATAGTCGAGTGAAGAACTCGAGATAATGTGGCCCGTAGGCTTAATGGTCGAGTGAGTGTTTGCTCGAACTCGAGATAAAGGTAGCCCGTAGGCTTAATAGTCGAATGATTCGAACTCGAAGTAGTGTAGCCCGTAGGCGTAATGGTCGAGTGAGTGTTTGCTCGAACTCAAAATAAAAATAGCCCGTAGGCTTAGTCGAGTGAATGATTCGAACTCGAAGTAATGTAAGTAGCCCGTAGGCTTAATGGTCGAGTGAGTACTTGCTCGAACTTGGAATAACAGTAGCCCGTAGGCTTAATATTCGAGTGATCATTTCTAATTCGGAATGAAAATAGCCCGTAGGCTGAATCTTAATTTTGGTTGCACAATAAATCTCAAGTCATTGCACATGTGTTTATGTTTGGGCCAATCTATATGAGCATGGTTCATTTTGACCATTTGGCTCTTATAATTTTTCCTGTTGGAATCCTATTATTGTGAGATGACTTTCTTGCATCTGAACTCGATGTATTTGAGGGCCCTGATGCCCCCCCGGTATTCGAGGTCGGTTGGAAAGAGGCCTCAAATATTGTTAAAAATGCAGCACGATCGATGGTTGCCTCATTAAAAACCTTACCGAAAAACCCATTTGGGAGAAACCCGGTCTAAGAGAAAAAAAGTGCAACACGTGCTTTTAAGCGAAAGATCTTCTTTAGCTCTTGTTCGGACTTCTGCATGGGTCAGTTAGATGAATATGGAAAGGTCGTACCTTAGCAGTAGTACCGTTTTAGATGTGATACATTCCAACTGCTTGATAGCTATTTGCCGTTTATGATGCCGAGCCTGTATGATCCTTTTCCAATGTTCTCGAGCACCTAGTATGGTCCTTCCTAATTTGGTCCTAATTTTCCTTCGTTTGGATTCCGAGTATTGATGGTGACTTTTCTTAACACTAAGTCCCCGGGCTTGAAATGGCGAAGTTTAGTTCTTCGATTATACCTTTCGTTTCGTTGCTTTTGGGCGGCCAATCGGATGAGGGCAGCCTTTCGTCCTTCGTCCGATAATTCAAGGCTGGTGTTCATAGACTCATTATTTGATTCTTCTGTCATGAATCGAAATCTGGGACTAGGTTCACCGACTTCGACTGGTATCAATGCTTCAGAACCATATACTAAGGAGAATGAGGTCGTCCCCGTACTGGATTTTGACGTTGTTCGGTATGCCCAAAGGACATCGGGCAGGATTTCTCTCCATTTTCCCTTCGCGTCGTTCAATCTCTTCTTCAGGTTTTGAAGAATAGTCTTGTTCATTGATTCGGCCTGACCGTTCCCACTGGGGTAATATGGTGTTGATAATATCCTTCTTATTTTGTGATCTTCGAAGAATTTTATGGTTTTGCTGCATCCCGAATCGACATATGATATGATCCCAAATAAAGTCTATAACTTCTTTCTCTCTTATTTTCTCGAACACATGTGCTTCAACCCATTTAGAAAAATAGTCAGTCATAAATAAAATAAATCTGGCTTTACCTGGGGTCGATGGAAGAGGGCCGACGATGTCCATTCCCCATTTCATGAATGGTCATGGGGATAGGACCAAGTGAAGTTGCTCTCCGGGTTGATGGATCATTGGCGCAAACCTTTGACATTTATCACATTTACGAACAAATTCTTTCGCATATTTGCCCATATCGATCCAATAATACCCCGCTCTAATCACTTTTCGAACTAATGTGTCGGCACCAGAGTGATTGCCACAAGTGCCCTCATGTACTTCCCGGAGGATGTAATTGGTATCTCCCGGACCCACGCATACCGCCATCGGTCCATCGAATGTTCTTCGATATAGTGCTCCATCTGCAGCCAACGTAAATCGAGCAACTTTAGTCCGTAGGGCCCTGGAATCTTTAGGGTCTGAAGGGAGCTTTCCATTTTTTAAGTATTCAATATACTTGTTTCTCGAATCCCAGGTTAAGCTAGTAGAATTTATTTCGACGTGCCCATCTTCGATTATAGATCTTGAAAGTTGAACGACAGTCCCCGAGCTCAAATCATCTACCTTGGCCTCATTATTCCGTTCTCCTGGAACATGTCGTAGGGTCTATTGTTTGAAATAGTGTAAAGTGATAAGCTGTTTGTCCAAATACCTTTGCATCCTACCTTCTCGGACTTCGAAGGTTTTGTTTACTTGACTTACCACCAGCAAAGAGTCACAATGCGCCTCAATGACTTCTGCTCCCAAGTTTCTAGCTAGTTCGAGACCTGCAATCATGGCTTCATACTCGGCCTCGTTGTTAGTTAACCTGATAGTTTTAATAGCTTGCCTAATAATGTTACCCGTGGGGGGTTTCAAAACTATGCCTAACCCGGACCCCTTTATATTCGAAGCACCGTCCGTAAAAAGGATCCTTACCCCGGACGATATACCTGATTTCAAAAGGAGTTCTTTTTCGACTTCGGGTATGAGGGTTGGCGTGAAGTCGGCCACGAAGTCTGCTAAAATCTGAGACTTGATGGTCGTACGGGGTTGATATTCGATATCGTACCCACTGAAAGTACGACCTTAACTTTCTAGATGCGCTTACCAGCGCAAGTGCCAATTTTTCTAAGTGCGGATACCTAGTTTCCGCTTCCCCTAAGGTCCGACTTACGTAATAAACGGGAAATTGCGTACCTTGCTCTTCTCGAACTAGGACATTGCTTACGGTGACTTTCGATACCGCCAAGTACAAGTATAGTTTTTCGTCGGTTTTTGGAGTGTGAAGCAGTGGTGGGCTCGATAGATATCGTTTTAATTCTTGTAACGCTTGTTAGCATTCCAGTGTCCAGGCGAAGTCGTTCTTCTTTTTGAGTAGGGAGAAAAAATTGTGACCTCGATCTGACGATATTGAAATGAACCGGCCTAAGGCTGCAATTCTTCCCGTTAACCTTTGTACAGCTTTCACGCTGTCCACGATGGTGATGTCTTCGATGGCCTTGATTTTGTCGGGTTGATCTCAATTCCCCAATTTGACACCATGAAGCCAAGGAACTTGCCTGAACCGACCCCGAAAGCACATTATTCGGGGTTGAGTTTCATGTTGTATTTCCTCAGAATCTCGAACGTTTCCTGCAAATGGGCCAAATGGTCCTCTGCACGCAGGGACTTAACTAGCATGTTATCAATATAGACTTCCATTGTTTTACCTATTTGTTCTTTGAACATTCTGTTTACTAGGCGGTGATAAGTAGCTCCTGCATTTTTTTTAGCCCGAAGGGCATTACGTTATAACAATATGTTCCATATCGGGTCACAAATGAAGTCTTTTCCCGGTCGTCCGGGTTCATCTGAATTTGATTATACCCGAAATAGGCGTCGAGAAAGGTGAGGCACTGGAAAGGAATCTTTGGGGCATGCTTTGTTCAAATCCTTATAGTCCACATACATTCTAAGTTTGTTCCCTTTTTTAGGTACTACAACCATATTGGCTAACCATTCGGGGTATTTTACCTCTCGAATGGACCCTATCTTAAGAAGTTTGGTTACCTCGTCCTTTATGAATGCGTGCTTTTCCTCAGACTGGGGCCTTCTTTTTTGCTTCACCGATCTGAAACTAGGGTTCAAGCTCAGCTGGTGCGTCGTTATGTCTGGCGGGATCCCTGTTATATCTAGATAGGACCAGGCAAAACAGTCGTTGTTATTGATAAGAAATTGAATGAGTTTCTTCCTGAGTTCAGGGCTCAAACCCGTTCCCAGGTATACCTTTCGTTCGGGCCAGTGTTCGATCAGTATGATTTGCTCCAGTTCCTCAATTTTTGATTTGTTGGCATCGAAATCATCGGGGGTTACGAATGATCGAGGGATCCATCGATCATCATCATCTTCTTCAATGTTCTGCTTACCTGGCTGGGTCGAAGCCGATGTCCATGATTGCTATTTGGCGCTCTGCTCTCCGATTGTGTCTCCTTCTAAACCTGATCCTTTTATCGGCGAAGACAAGGATATTGATTTTGCTTCTTCGACGGAGAACAGTTCCTTTGTGGCCGGCTGTTCTCCATACACTATTTTGACACCTCCCAATGTTGGGAATTTGAGGACTTGGTGTAGGGTCGAGGGTACGACTCTCATGCTATGGATCCACGGCCTTTCGAAAAGGGCGCTATATCTCATATCGCCTTCGATCACGTGAAACTTTGTTTCCTGGATGGTTCCGACCACGTTTATCAGTAGGATAATCTCATATTTGGTGGTTTCACATGCCATATTGAATCCGTTTAGAACCAGAGTTACGGGTACGACCTGATCTTGCAGACCGAGCTGTTCTACGACCCTCGATCTGATGATATTGGCCGAGCTACCTGGATCAATTAACACACGCATAATCTTAGTTTTATTCATGAGTACGGATATTACCAGTGCATCGTTATGGGGTTGGATGATTCCCTCTGTATCTTCATCACTGAAGGACAAAGTCCCTATGGGTGTATAATCTTGAGTTCGAGATCGATTTTCCCTCACAATCGATGTTTTAGTGCGTTTAAGCATCGGTCCCTGAGGGGCATCGACGCCACCGATGATCATGTGAATGACGTGTTGCGGTTCTTCTGCCTCGTTTTGCTTGCCGAATTCCTTGTTCCTAAAATGGTTCTTCCCCCTATCACTCATAAATTCCCGATGGTGTCCTTTGTTAAATAAGCGGGCCACTTCCTCTCTTAGTTGCCTACAATCTTCCGTTCTGTGGCCATGGGTGCCATGATATTCGCACATTTGATTGGGATTCCTTTGGGCGGGATCGGTCTGCATGGGTCGAGGCCATCTGGTGTCTTTGATGCGTCCTATGGCCAATACGATGGCGGATGTATCAATGTTGAAGTTATACTCCGATAATCGAGGGACTTCTATAGGATCGGCATATTTATCAAAGCTGCTCTTGCTCATAAGTCCCCGAGAATGTTGCCCCCGATCAGTCCTTCGGTTGTTTCGAACCATATCACGTGTTGAACCGTTGTTCATCTGATCTATGCCGTACGGTTGGTATCGGTCTCTGTTCGACCTTTGTTCTCTATTGATTTCCCTCTGATTTTTAGTGGTTGGGTGGTTCTGACGTACGGGCCCATACGGAGCTCCCAATTGATCATCTTCGACCCTGATTTTTGATTGGTACTAGTTGTGTACATCTGCCCAAGTTATTGCTGGGTACTCAATCAAATTTTGTTTCAGCCGATGTGATGCTGTCGAACTTAGCCCGTTCAGTCCTTGGTTGAAAGCTTGTACGGCCCAATCGTCTGTGACCGGTGGCAAGTCCATACGTTCCATTTGAAATCGGGATACGAATTCCCTCAGCATTTCGTTACCCCTTTGTTTTACTTTGAAGAAGTCTGATTTCCTTGTTGCAACCTTTATGGCACAACATGTGCTTTTACAAATGACTCTACTAACATGGCAAAAGAATCAATGGAATTTGGTGGTAAGTTATGATACCAGATCATTGCTCCATTTGTGAGGGTCTCTCCGAACTTTTTCAAAAACACGGATTTGATCTCATCATCCTCCAAATCGTTGCCTTTGATGGCACATGTGTAGGAGGTGACGTGTTCAATAGGATCGGTCGTACCGTTATATTTGAGAATTTCGGGCATACGAAATCTTTTGGGGATTGGTTTTGGGGCCGCGCTCGAGGGAAAAGGCTTTTGCGTGAATTTTTTCGAATCAAGCCCCTTTATCATTGGTGGAGCCCCCGGGATTTGATTAACCCTGGCATTGTACGTTTCCACCCTCTTGTCATTGGCTTCGACTCGTTTTGTGAGTTCCTCGAGCAATTTAGTAATTCCGGGAGTAGTCCCCGATTCTTGCTCGTTAGATTTCACTATGGCGGGCTCTATTCTGGGGGTGACTTCTCGAAGTGGATTGTAATCCGGCCTGCTCTGTGCGCGAGTTTGGCTCTGTAGTTGAGCTATCGCTACTTGTTAGGCTTGCAGCATCTCGAAGATCATACGTAAGGTGGCCCCGATTTCTCCCGCGTTTTGGGTGTCTCTAGCTACGGATCGAGTACAGCCCTCAATGCTTCTTTTCGGTTCGGAACGCTGATTCGCCTCCAAAGCTATTTGTGAATTGACATCCAATGGTATTTCAGCTGGAATTTCGGGTACTTCGATTCGAGCCTCGGGTGCCAAGTTGTTGGTTTCATCTTGAAGGCCGGCTTCGAGGTCGATAGGTAGAGCCATTGCTGATTTGAAGTTGTAAGCTGGAGTGTACTGTAGATTTATATCAAATAATCATTGTTACCCTTAGCCCCACGGTGGGCGTCAAACTGTTTACCCGAAAAATCGGATAACGTTATACAAAATGACAATACATGTATTTTTGCTTTAAAATGGGAATGATGGACGGGAAGACTGGAATGAATTAGAAAAACAAGCACAATGAAATCTTAATGTATCTTGGAGGACTTGCCTCTATTGTAGTCTATCCCCCTTTTTATAGTAGAGGGTCACTGCTTTATCTATAACAACATAATAAAATAATACATATAGTGGAAGACCCATGATGGTTTGTCTCTTCCTTGATTCTCGCCAACATAATAAAATAATACAAGAGACAAACCATCATGAGTCCTCCACTATATGTATTATTTTATTATGTTGTTATAGATAAAGCAATGACTCTCTACTATAAAAAGGGGGATAGGCTGCAATAGACGCAAGTCCTCCAAGATACATTAAGATTTCATTGTGCTTATTTTTCTAATTCATTTCAGTCTTCCCGTCCATCATTCCTATTTTATAGCAAAACTACATGTATTGTCATTTTGTATCAAAGGAATTTGCATACCCTTAGAACCATATCTAAATTTAACGTTATCCAATTTTTCGGGTAAACAGTTTGGCGCCCATCGTGAGGCTAAGAGTAACAGTGATTGTTTGATATAAATCTACAGTACACTCCAGCTTACAACTTCAAATCAGCAATGGCTCTACCTATCGACCTCGAAGCTGGCCTTCAAGATGAAACCAACAACTTAAGGCTCGAATCGAAGTACCCGAAATTCGAGCTGAAATACCATTGGATGACAATTCACAAATATCTTTGGAGGCGAACCAGCGTTCCGAACCGGAAAGAAGCATTCAGGGCGGTACTCGACCCGTAGCCCGAGACACCCCAAATGCGGGGGAAATCGGGGCCAGCTTACGTATGATCTTTGAGATGTTGCAAGCCCAACAAGTAGCGATAGCTCGGCTACAGAGCCAAACTCGCGCACAAAGCAGGCCGGATTCCAATCCACTTCGAGAAGTCACCCCCATAATAGAGCTCGCCATAGTGAAATCAAACGAGCAAGAATCGGGGACTACTCCCGGAATTACTAAATTGCTCGAGGAACTCACAAAACGAGTCGAAGCCAACGACAAGAGGGTGGAAATGTACAATGCTAGGGTCGATCAAATCCCTGGGGCTCCAACAATGATAAAGGGGCTTGATTCAAAAAAAAATCATACAAAAGCCTTTTCCCTCGAGCGCGGCCCCAAAATCAATCCCCAAAAAATTCCGTATGCCCGAAATTTCCAAATATAACGGTACGACCGATCCTAACGAACACGTCACCTCCTACATATGTGCCATCAAAGGCAACAATTTGGAGGATGATGAGATCGAATCCGTGTTGTTGAAAAAGTTCGGAGAGACCCTCGCAAAGGGAGCAATGATCTGGTATCAAAACTTACCACCATATTCCATTGATTCTTTTGCCATGTTAGCAGATTTGTTCGTAAAAGCACATGCTGGTGCCATAAAGGTTGCAACAAGGAAATCAGACCTTTTCAAAGTAAAACAAAGGGGTAACGAAATGCTAAGGGAATTCGTATCCCGATTTCAAATGGAACGTATGGACTTGCCACCGGTCACAGACGATTGGGCCGTACAAGCTTTCATCCAAGGACTGAACGGGCCATGTTCGACAGCATCACGTCGGCTGAAATAAAATTTGATCGAGTACCCAGCAATAACTTGGGCAGATGCACACAACCAGTACCAATTAAAAATCAGGGTCGAAGATGATCAATTGGGAGCTCCGTATGCCGTCAGAACCACACAACCACTAAAAATCAGAGGGAAATCAACAGAGACCGATACCAACCATACGGCACAGATCGAATGAACAACGGTTCAGCACGTGATACGGTTCGAAACAACCGAAGGACTGATCGGGGGCAAAATTATCAGGGACTTATGAGCAAGAGCGGCTTTGATAAATATGTCGATCTTATAGCAGTCCCTTGATTATCGGAGTATAACTTCAACATTGATACATCCGCCATCGTATCGGCCATCGAACGCATCAAAGACACCAGATGGCCTCGACCCATGCAGACCGATCCTGCCCAAAGGAATCCCAATCAAATGTGCGAATATCATGGCACCCATGGCCACAGAACGGAAGATTGCAGGCAACTAAGAGAGGAAGTGGCCCGCTTATTTAACAAAGGACACATTCGGGAATTTCTAAGTGATAGGGCGAAGAACCATTTTAGGAACAAGGAATTCGGCAAGCAAAATGAGCCAGAAGAACCGCAACACGTCATTCACATGATCATCGGCGGCGTCGATGCCCCTCAGAGACCGATGCTTAAACGCACTAAAACATCGATTGTGAGGGAAAAGCGATCTCGAACTCAAGATCATACACCCATAGGGACTTTGTCCTTCAGTGATGAAGATACAGAGGGAATCATCCAACCCCATAACGATGCACTGGTAATATCCGTACTCATGAATAAAACTAAGATTAAGCGTGTGTTAATTGATCCAGGTAGCTCGGCCAATATCATCAGATCGAGGGTCGTAGAATAGCTCGACCTGCAAGATCAGTTCGTACCCGCAACTCTGGTTCTAAACAGATTCAATATGGCATGTGAAACCACCAAAGGCGAGATTACCCTACCGATAAACGTGACCGGAACCATCCAGGAAAAAACGTTTCACGTGATCGAAAGTGATATGAGATATAACGCCCTTTTCGGAAGGCCGTGGATCCACAGCATGAGAGCCGTACCCTCGACCCTACACCAGGTCCTCAAATTCCCAACATCGGGAGGTGTCAAAATAGTGTGCGGAGAACAACCGGCCGCAAAGGAAATGTTCTCCGTCAAGGAAGCAAAATCAATATCCTCGTCTTCATCTATAAAAGTATCAGGTTTAGAAGGAGACACAATCGGAGAGCAGAGCGTCAAATAACAATCACAGACATCGGCTTCGACCCAGCCAGGTAAGCAGAACATTGAAGAAGATGATGATGATCGATGGATCCTTCGATACTTCGTAACCCCCGATGATTTCAATGCCACCAAATCAACAATTGAGGAACTGGAGCAAATCATACTGATCGAACACTGGCCCGAACGAAAGGTATACCTGGGAACGGGTTTGAGCCCCGAACTCAGGAAGAAACTCATTCAATTTCTTATCAATAACATCGACTGTTTTGCCTGGTCCCATCTAGATATAACAGGGATCCCGCCGGACATAACGGCGCACCAGCTAAGCTTGAACCCTAGGTTCAGACCGGTGAATCAAAAAAGAAGGCCCCAGTCCGAGGAAAAGCACGCATTCATAAAGGACGAGGTAACCAAACTTCTTAAGATAGGGTCCATTCGAGAGGTAAAATACCCCGAATGGTTAGCCAATGTGGTTGTAGTACCTAAAAAGGGAATAAACTTAGAATGTGTGTGGACTATAAGGATTTGAACAAAGCATGCCTCAAAGATTCCTTTCCACTACCCAACATCGATTGCATGATCGATGCCATAGCCGGCCACGAGATCCTCACCTTTCTCGACGCCTATTCCGGGTATAATCAAATTCAGATGAACCCGGACGACCGGGAAAAGACTTCATTTGTGACTCAATATGGAACATATTGTTATAACGTAATGCCCTTCGGGCTAAAAAATACAGGAGCTACTTATCACCGCCTAGTAAATAGAATGTTCGAAGAACAAATAGGTAAAACAATGGAAGTTTATATTTATAACATGCTAGTTAAGTCCCTGCGCGCAGAGGACCATTTGGCCCATTTGCAGCAAACGTTCGAGATTCTGAGGAAATACAACATGAAGCTCAACCCCGAAAAATATGCTTTCGGGGTCGGTTCGGGCAAGTTCCTCGACTTCATGGTGTCAAATCGGGGAATTGAGATCAACCCCGACAAAATCAAGGCCATCGAAGACATCACCATCGTGGACAGCGTGAAAGCTGTACAAAGGTTAACATGAAGAATTGCAGCCTTAGGCCGGTTCATTTCAAGATCATCAGATCGAAGTCACAAATTTTTTTCCCTACTCAAAAAGAAGAACGACTTCGCCTGGACATCGGAATGCCAACAAGTGTTACAAGAATTGAAACGATATCTATCGAGCCCACCACTGCTTCACACTCCAAAAACCGACGAAAAACTATACTTGTACTTGGCGGTATCGGAAGTCGCCGTAAGCAGTGTTCTTGTTCGAGAAGAGCAAGGTACGCAATGTTTCGTTTATTACGTAAGTCGGACCTTAGGGGAAGCAGAAACTAGGTATCCGCACTTAGAAAAATTGGCACTTGCGCTGGTAAGCACATCTAGAAAGTTAAGGTCGTACTTTAAATGTCACCCCATAAGCGTATTAACCACCTGCCCACTCCGTAATATTTTACATAGGCTCGAACTATCAGGCCGATTGGCTAAATGGGCCATCGAACTCAGTGGGTACGATATCGAATATCAACCCCGTATGGCCATAAAGTTTCAAATTTTAGCAGACTTTGTGGCCGACTTCACGCCAACCCTCATACCCGAAGTCGAAAAGGAACTCCTTTTGAAATCAGGTATATCGTCCGGGGTATGGATTCTTTTTACGGACGGTGCTTCAAATATAAAGGGTTACAGGTAAGGCATAGTTTTGAAACCCCACATGGGTAACATTATTAGGCAAGCTATTAAAACTATTAGGTTAACTAACAACGAGGCCGAGTATGAAGTCATGATTGCAAGTCTCGAACTAGCTAGAAACTTGGGAGCAGAAGTCATTGAGGCGCATTGTGACTCTTTGCTGGTGGTGAGTCAAGTAAACAAAACCTTCGAAGTCTGAGAAGGTAGGATGCAAAGGTATTTGGACAAACTGCTTATCACTTTACACCATTTCAAACAATGGACCCTACGGCATGTTCCACGAGAACGGAATAATGAGGCCGATGCTCTTGCAAATTTGGGATCGTCGGTCGAGGTAGATGATTTGAGCTCGGAGACTGTCGTTCAACTTTCAAGATCGGTAATCGAAGATGGGTACGCCGAAATAAATTCTACTAGCTTAACCTAGAATTGGAGAAACAAGTATATTGAATACTTAAAAAACGGAAAGCTCCCTTCAGACCCTAAAGATTCTAGGGCCCTACGGACTAAAGCTGCTCGATTTACGTTAGATGTGGACGGAACACTATATCGAAGAACATTCGATGGACCGATGGCAATATGCGTGGGTCCGGGAGATACCAATTACATCCTCCGGGAAGTACACGAGGGCACTTGTGGCAATCACTCTGGTGCCGACACATTAGTTTGAAAAGTGATCAGAGCGGGGTATTATTGGATCGATATGGGTAAAGATGCGAAAGAATTTGTTCGTAAATGTGATAAATGTCAAAGGTTTGCGCCAATGATCCATCAACCCGGAGAGCAACTTCACTCGATCCTATCCCCATGGCCATTCATGAAATGGGGAATGGACATCGTCGGCCCTCTGCCATCGATCCCAGGTAAAGCCAAATTTATTTTATTTATGACTAATTATTTTTCTAAATGGGTTGAAGAGCAGGCGTTAAAGAAAATAAGAGAGAAAGAAGTTATAGACTTTATTTGGAATCATATCATATGCCGATTCGGGATACTCGCCAAAATAGTATGCGACAATGGGAACCAATTCGTTGGCAGCAAAATCACTAAATTCTTCGAAGATCACAAAATAAGAAGGATATTATCAACACCATACCATCCCAGTGGGAACGATCAGGCCGAATTAACGAACAAGACTATTCTTCAAAACCCGAAGAAGAGATTGAACGACGCGAAGGGAAAATGGAGAGAAATTCTGCCCGAAGTACTTTGGGCATACTGAACAACGTCAAAATCCAGTACGGGGGCGACCCCATTCTCTTTAGTATATGGTTCCGAAGCATTGATACCAGTCGAAGTCGGTGAACCTAGTCCCAGATTTCGATTCATGACGGAAGAATCAAATAACGAGGCTATGAACACCAGCCTTGAATTATCGGACGAAGGACGAGAAGCTGCCCTCATCAGAATGGCCGCCCAAAAGAAACGAATCGAAAGGTATTATAATCGAAGAACTAAACTTCGCCATTTCAAGCCCGGGGACTTAGTGTTAATAAAAGTCACCATCAATACTCGAAATCCAAACGAAGGAAAATTAGGACCAATTTGGGAAGGACCATACTAGGTGCTCGAGAACGTTGGAAAAGGGTCATACAGGCTCGGCATCATAAACGACAAACAACTATCAAGCAGTTGGAATGTATCATATCTAAAACGGTACTACTGCTAAGGTACGACCTTTCCATATTCATCTAACTGACCCATGCAGAAGTCCGAACAAGAGCTGAAGAAGATCTTTCGCTTAAAAGCATACGTTGCACTCTTTTTCCCTTAGACCAGTTTTTTCCAAATGGGTTTTTCGGCAAGGTTTTTAATGAGGCAACCATCGATCGTGCTGCACTTTTAACAATATCCGAGGCCTCTTTCCAACCGACCTCGAATACCGGGGGGGCATCAGGGCCCTCAAATACATCGAGTTCAGATGCAAGAAAGTCATCTCACAACAATAGGGTTCCAACAGGAAACATTGTAAGAGCCAAATGGTCAAAATGAACCATGCTCATATAGATTGGCCCAAACATAAACACATGTGCAATGACTTGAGATTTATTGTGCAACCAAAATTAAGATTCAGCCTACGGGCTACTTTCATTCCGAGTTCGAAATGATCACTCGAATATTAAGCCTACGGGCTACTATTATTCCGAGTTCGAGCAAGCACTCACTCGACCATTAAGCCTACGGGCCACATTATCTCGAGTTCTTCACTCGACTATTAAGCCTACGGGCCACGTTATCTCGAGTTCGAAACATTCACTCGACTGTTAACCCTACGGGCTACTATTATTCCGAGTTCGAGCAAGCACTCACTCGACCATTATGCCTACGGGCTACGATATTTCGAGTTTGAAACATTCACTCGACTATTAAGCCTACGGGCTACTATTATTCCGAGTTCGAGCAAGCACTCACTCGACCATTACGCCTACGGGCTACGATATTTCGAGTTCGAAACATTCACTCGACTATTAAGCCTACGGGCTACTGTTATTCCGAGTTCGAGCAAGAACTCACTCGACCATTATGCCTACGGGCTACGATATTTCAAGTTTGGAACAATCATTCGACTATTAAGCCTACGGGCTACTTTTATCTCGAGTTCGAACCACTCACTCGACCATTGCGCCTACGTGCCACATTATCTCGAGTTCGAAATATTCACTCGACTATTAAGCTTATGGGCCACATTATCTCGAGTTTGAAACATTCACTCGACTATTAAGCCTACGGGCTACTGTTATTCCGAGTTCGAGCAAGCACTTACTCGACCATTACGCCTATAGGCTACAATATTTCGAGTTCAAAACATTCACTCAACGGCTAATAAGCTACTTTTACTCTCAGTTTACATTAACTCAACCATTACATTACACCTACGGATTATGTTCCTTCAAAGTTTGAATCATCGACTCAACAAGCAAACCCAGGGGCTACAAATCTGATCGATCAGAGAGAATACAAGGTCAACATTCGATTAAAAGTCTTCACAAAACAAAAACAAGTCGACCTCGTTATACATATATATACAAAAATTGCCTACGTGATTAATTTACAAACATGAAGAATTAGAAACTAAGCTTCCTGGTCAAGCTCTTCCCCGTCCTCGGATCCGATTTTGCTACCATCATCATCATCATCATCATCAGAAGCCAAGGCTTCAGCTTCCACTTCGAGCTCTTTTGCCTTTTTTACCTCTTCGGTAAGGTCAAAACCTCGAGCGTGTATCTACTCGAGGGTCTCCCTCCATCTTCCCGGGCCTCAATCTGAGCAGCCTCAGCATCAGCCCGATATACAGCAATGGACTTATCCGCCAAGACTTTTGACGACTCAACCTATGCCTTAGCCTCAGCAAGTCATGTTTCAAGCTACTCGATCCTCTTAGCTTGAACCGACCCATTTTTCTTGACACTTCGAAGTTGAACATCGGCCGATAATAATTTTGTTAAGATGGTTTCTTTTTCCGCTGCCAGGCGATCGAGGGTCTCCTTCCACCGATTGCATTCAACTCGGATTTGGTCGACTTCTTCCCGAAGTAACCCGATCTTTTTGATCTTTTGCTGCAACTGAGACAACAAAGGGTTAACTTCCACGGTTGAGTCAGACCCATACTTTAATAGAACGAGGCTCATCTGCTTATCAAGCTCAACCCCTTCTTCACGGACCTCAGCCAAATCCGCTTGGAGGTCCTTTATAGCCTCATCCTTTTGGCTGCAAAGAAGCCGCAGGGCATCTCTCTCACCTGAGACCTTCCGGAGCTCGGCCTCACACTGGCTAAGATCGACTCAAAACCTACTAATAGCCTGCACAGTAAGAAACACGAGTCAAGTATAGAAAAGAACAAAGAAACCAAGTATGGAAGAATCATTACCCGAGTAATGAAACGCTGAGCCTCCTCTAATAAAAGAGAAGCGTCACCAATATCGGAACCATCGTCGACTCCAGTAAGCACCAGAGCCTGCGCCAATATCGGGAGTCTTCAACTCTCGAGCTTACTTCAACACCTCCTCAGAAAAAGATGGAAGAGAAGGCGAATGACCCATTGTCATAGCCCCGAGCAAATCACTCGGAGTACTCCGGTCGAGACTCAGGTCTTCGGAAACAACCCCGACAGGCACAGCCGCTATCGGCTCGGGAGCTCTAGCAACCTCGATGGCCTTCGTAGATCGGACTACCAAAGTCGAGGAGCTATTTTCTTCTTCTTCTCTCAATCGTTGGACCGAGTCAATCGAAAGGGAAATTGCTTTTCTCCTCACCCTTCAAGTTTGGGGCTTGGGGTCCTCTGACCGAGAGGAAGCTCTTCACTTCTTATCTTCCCCCTGTTTAGGGACTAGGGACTAGGGACTCGTTTCCTTCTCCACTGCTCGAAGACCTCAAATCTGCATCCCTGGTTACGCCTGCACAAAAGGAAATCGGTAACAAATAGAACGCAAAGAATACTTCGAAGGAAACAAGAAGCAAACCTCACCAAGGTTCTTGGCCTCCCATCTGCCTTTTGCCAAATCACGCCAAGTGCGCTCGGCGTAAGAGGAGGTCAAGGCTAACTTCCGAACCCAGTCCTCGAGGTCAGGCACCGCTTGTGGCATCAAAGGGGCAGCTGAACATCAGGGAAGGACATCCGAAAAAATCGAAAAAGGACATGAAAAGTGAACAAAAATCACTTACGGTCAAAATTTCATTCTTCAAGGAACGACATCTTCTCCTCCAGAATGAGATCACGGGTCCTCACTCGAATATAACGACCCATCCAACCCCCGATCCTTGTCTTCATCGATGCTCGACGTCAAAGCCTTCGATGCCCGACGATGAAGTCTGATTAGTCCTCAAAAAATCTGAGGCCGATACAGTCGTATGAGGTGGTTCAGAGAAAAATCCAACCCCCCGGCTTTGATAGAGAAGAAGCGCAATAAGATCACTATATGCCATAAAGAGGGATGAATTTGGCCATGGATGACTTGATACCTTTTGTAGAAATCAATAATCACCGGGTCGACGGGTCCCAGTGTGAAGGGATAAGTATAAACACTTAAAAAAACCTCCACGTAAATGGTAACACTCTCATTGGAAGATGGAATCTGCAACACGACCTCGGAACCCCAGTTGCAGTCTTTTCTGACGGCCTCGAGTGATCCTCCGTTATAGAGCACGTATACATCGATACGTGTTCACATCGACCCGGAACGGAGGAAGGATTCTCCACCTTAAAATCGGTCTTCAAAGTGCACGGACCAGGAACATAGTCATGAACTGACGGCTCCACCGGCTCCTTATCATTAGACGACCGTAAGGAAGAAGTTTTCTCCTTCTGAGGTACGGTTTTGGAAGTTTTCACCATTGATATGAAAGGAAAGAGTGTAAAAGAAGGTGAAGAAATAGACAGCACCAAAATTCTGGTATGGGCGGCCCCGTAGCAGCGAAATAGAGAGGATAAATAAGAAAGTTTGGAAGAAGAGAAGGTGCAAAAGTGGTAAAGGTTATATGGAAAGACTATTTATAGACTAAGGCATGACGGTTCGGTATCAGCGGTGGCCGACCACCGTCTGACACACATTAAATGCTTCGGTAAAACCGAGCCGATGTGCAGCTATCACATACGTCAAGATCGGGTTCGATAGAAACGTCAGCATAAATTTGATCGAGCCGCAGGGAAATCATATCGTTCCTCGCCACATCCTTTCCGAGAAACGAGGGGACTATCTGTGTACGGTCAAAATCGATTCTCAGTCATAAAGACCGGTCGAGACAATGACGTTTCAATCGAAGGGTATTCACATGACAAGCTCCGATGAATCCCGAAGTAGGGACGTCGAGTTTCGAGCTATAAGACCAATCAACGGCAAAACTCGATATCATTATTGAGCCCGTGTCCGAATCGGACTACGGGGCAACACCAATCGACACAGGCCCCGAATATCGATGACCCAAGGCAGAACCGAGCTCGAACTAAGACTGGGGGTTCGATCTAACATCGAGCTCGAGCCAGTGCCAAGCTCGCAGACAAGAGCCGTTACAACCGCACCGAGGGAGAAAATCTTGGCGAGAATCAAGGAAGAGACAAACCATCATGGGTCCTCCACTATATGTATTATTTTATTATATTGTTATAGATAAAACAGTGACCCTCTACTATAAAAATGGTGATAGACTGCAATAGACGCAAGTCCTCCAAGATACATTAAGATTTCATTGTGCTTGTTTTTCTAATTCATTTTAGTCTTCCCGTCCATCATTCCCATTTTATAGCAAAAATATCTGTATTGTCATTTTGTATCAAAGGAATTTGCATACCCTTAGAACCATATCTAAATTTAACGTTATCCGATTTTTCGGGTAAACACCATTAAAGAATATAAAAGTCTATTAGAATTATAGGGTTATTTTAGTCTTTTATCTTTCACTTTTTGGTTTTACACTTATAATATAGTATGATCCATGCAGTCAAACAATCCTTCTAATTATGATTTTTTTCAGGAAAAAATGGATTCATTTAATTACATGATTAAATTAGCGTCGAAATCATCACAGCATGATGACTACAAAGCATTTACTATTGTCTTTCACCTGATGATGATTAGAAATAGATAATTAACAATGCTATGTCCTTTAAAGAGCAACACTAGTGCAAACACCTGAAAAGAGCTTCTAAACGACAAATTTATATTAGTAGTTGATTGCCAAACCCTTACTAACATATTTGGAAAATAACAAATTATTTATGAAAATCACACCTTTTGTTTGTGGTAAGCAATATTTGTTTTTTGTTTTCAGCTTGTTAACCAAAATCTTTGAGTCTTTATCAAAAGTTACGCACGACGTGCTCAAACTTATGAAATAAAGGGAGACATGTAAGAATATAAAGCCACTAGACATTTCTATTTTTTTTTTCATGCGTAGTATGTTTTGGAGTTTTTTTGTCTTGCCTAATCGATAGAAGGGCTTTAAACAAAACATTTTTTCATTAACTAAGCAGCAAGTCACGCCTATTGTTGAAAAAAAAGAAGCAAGTCATGCTTTGTTGGGCTAAACCTGACCAAAAATAACTTTTAATATGGTGTAATATTGTCCGCTTTTGGTTTAAATTCACATGATTTTCACCAAAAGACCTCATACCATTAAGAGATCTCAATACCTTATATGCAGTGGCGAAACCAAGAAATTCAGTAAGGGTGTTCAAATTTTGAACACCCTTTGTCAGTGGGCTATGCAAGAGTGTTCAAACTCTATTTTTAATCAATAACAAGTAATATTTTACCTTATACGTAATATAATTTTTTGGCGAATGGTGGTCAGTTGACCACCCTTGGGCCAACATAGCTTCGCCCTTGCTTATATGTATACTCCCAATCTATTGTCCACTTTTGGGCTAAGTCCACACGGTTTTTCCCAAAAGTCCTTATATCATTAAAAGAATATTCCTATACCTTATATGCAGGGGCAAAGCAATATTGGCCCAAGGGTGGTCAACTAACCATCATTCGCCGAAAAATTATACTACGTATAAGGTAAAATATTACTTGTTATTGATTAAAAATAGACTTTGAACACCCTTGCATGACCCACTGGCAAAGGCTGTTCAAAATTTGAACACCCTTATTGAATTTCATGGCTTCGCCACTGCTTATATGTAGGCTCCTAATCTTTTCAGCTATCAATGTGAGACTTTGTTCGTCCACCTAAAAATATACCGAGGCCCGCACCATCACTCAGCCATCGCTATACTTGTCATGCCGAACCTGAGCTATAATACCAGTTGTTGGGCTAAACTAACCCAAAGACACTCTTAACATGGTGTGACATTATTCGTTTTTTGCCAAGCCCGCACGGTTTTTCCCAAAAGACTTCACACATTAAGAGATTCCTACACCTTATATGTAGGTTTCCAATCTTTTTAATAACCAATATGAGACTTTGTTCGCACAACAAACTTGTTTGATGATTTGATCGCTCTTCATGTATAATCTAGTGCATGTTGTAACACTTGACTAGTTACGTACCCCGCAAGCCCTATCGGTTGTAGATACACTTTAAGTATGTTATTATTGTATTTCTTTTTAAGAACATACCAAACACCTATTCTTGTCTTTTCGAGTACTTTATCGAAAAATACGTTCTTAAATTTAACTTAAAGAAAGAATAAGTAATTGTTTACTGTTATAAAAAAAATTAAATTATGGTGGATGTCTATTCTTCTTCCATGATCTTCTCAAATGCTTAATGATATATTCAATGACATATTTTTCTATGCTTAATGACATATTCAATGACATATTTTTCTTTATTTTTCATGTCTATATAAAGGTCTTGTAATAGATAGAAAAACACACAATTGAAGAAAAAATAAGAATATCTGTTTCTCTATTTCTCTCTATCTCTCTTAGCTTATTTTTTTTTCTTGTTCTATATTGTTACTTTGAGTAATATTATAATAATATTTATAATACGTTATCAGCACGAATTAACTTCTACTCAAGTCCGATCCGACACACACTAGCTACCACCACTCTGCTTTTTGGTATGTTTCTTTTAAAGTTGTCATATCATTATTATTACGTTCGGAGAATTTTCTTTTTTCCAAGGTTGATTGCTAATCTGCACATATACCAGTTAATTTAGATTGTAAGATCATTATAAAATTGCTATTAAGATATTATAAGAAATTATAGAATACGTATATTAAATCATTTCGTAACAAGACTTTGTCATAATTACAGCTGAGCGTTTACCTCTATTTTTGTTTATTTTTCTTTTAATTCAATTAAGAATTTGGCACAAAAAATTTCGGTTAATTTTATTGATTAAAAAAAAAATTGGTAAATTCTGTTTATATAAATATGAATACCATATTACATGACTTATTATTATTTGTTCTTGTTTCATAATTACCCAAATTGCTTCTATTTATCTATTTTTTTATGATAGTTTTCATTATGTCGAATTTATCAAAGCTTGAATTTGTGGCACTTGACATCTCCGGAAATAGTTATTTATCATGGGTCCTTGATGCTGAAATTCACCTTGCTACAAAAGCTCTTGAAAATACTATTATACAAGGAAATGAAACATCAGGTCAGGATAAAGCAAAGGCTATGATTTTCCTTCGTCATCATCTCGATGAAGGGTTAAAGACTGAATACTTAACCCTAAAGGATCCATTTGAATTATGGAGCAGTTTGAAGGAACGATATGACCATCTTAAGGCAACGATATTGCCAAGAGCTCGATATGAATGGATTTACTTACGGTTACAAGATTTTAAAACTGTAAGTAAATATAATTCTGTTGTATTCAGGATAACTTCCCCAACTTAAATTATGTAGGAAAATTGTGAATGATGAGGATTTACTGAAAAAGACTCTTTCTACTTTTCATGCATCAAATATGGTATTGCAGCAACAATACCGTGAAAAGGGTTTAAAGAAATATTCTGAATTAATCTCATGCCTCCTGGTGGCTGAGCAACATAATACCCTTTTAATGAAAAATCATGAAGCTCGTCCCACTGGATCTACACAATTTTTCGAAGTGAATATGGTAGCAGCTACTCAAAAGTCTGAAAGAAGACAAAATCATTATCGTGGTCGTGGCCGTGGCCATAATCGTGAACGTGGACAAGGACATGGAAGGGGACGAAATAATTATCGTCATCATGGCAGAAATAAACAAGAAAACAATAAGGATCCTCAAAATAGTCCTTTGAAAAGCAGAGTTAATATTTGCCACAGGTGTAGTATGAAAGGTCATTGGGCTCGTGTTTGTCGTACACCTGACCATTTTGTCAAACTTTATCAAGCATCCAATAAAAGAAAAAATAACAATGTGGAGGCACACTTGACTTTTCAAAATGATGATGATAAAGCAGGCCCCTCAAACAAATACGATGATGCTGAGGCAAATCTTGCATATAAAGATGATGATTTTGGAGGCCTTGCAAGTATTACTCATTTAGAAGCTGGAGACTTCTTTGATGATATTGACTGAGGAATTGATTATCTTACTGAGGAATAAAGCTTTAAGAAAAGTTATTATTTTCATATTATGTCTTTCTGTAGTTTGTTCTTCTTAAGTGTACTTTCCTAAAGCATCATATATGCTAGTTTCTCTATTCCTTGTGTAATTTCTAATGTTTCTTTTATTTATAGTCTTTCGTATTTCTTATGAAGTACTTTTTGTTTATTTATGAAGAATATGAAAATTCTCGAGTCTTCAGTTAGATCCAAGATCAATAAAGATGATATATGTCTTTTGGATAGTGCTACAACACATACTATTTTAAGAGATACAAGATATTTCTCTTATTTGGTGATGAAAGAAGCTAATGTTAATACAATATCTGGCAGTATAAGATTAATTGAAGGCTCAGGAAGAGCAGATTTATTACTACCCGGAGGAACAAATTTGGTTATTAATGAAGCATTATCTTATAGTAAGTCTCAAAGAAACTTACTAAGTTTCAAAGATATTCGCCAAAATGGATATCACATTGAGACTACAAATAATAAAAAGATTGAATATCTTTATATTACTACAATAAAGTCGGGTAAGAAATATGTGCTTGAAATGTTACATGCCCTTTTCTCCGGCTTATATTATACAAGTATTAGCAGGATTAAAACGCATGCCATAGTAAATAAAAAATTTACTAATCAAGATAATTTTATTATTTGGCATAACCGGCTGGGTTATCGTGGTTCTACTATGATGCGTAAAATAATTGAGAATTCACATGGACATTCAATGAAGAACCAAAAGATTCTTCAATTTAAGGAATTCTCTTGTGCTGCATGTTCTCAATGCAAATTAATTATTAGACCATCAACTATTAAAGTTAGGATGGAATCCCTTACATTTCTGGAACGTATACAAGGTGATATATGTGGGCCCATTCACCCTCCATGTGGGCCATTTAGATATTATATAGTTTTGGTTTATGCATCTACAAGATGGTCACATGTGTGCTTATTATCAACTCGCAATATGGCATTTGCGAGATTGTTGGCTCAAATAATAAAGCTAAGAGCACAATTTCTAGATTATACAATTAAGACAATTCGTCTTGATAATGCTGGTGAGTTTACATCTCAGGCCTTTACTGATTATTGTATATCAATTGGGATAACAATTGAGCATCCGGTTGCTTATGTTCATACACAAAATGGTCTAGCAGAATCATTGATCAAACACCTCCAATTAATTTCTAGACCAATGCTTATGAGAACAAAACTTTCCATTTCAGTATAGGGTCATGCTATTTTGCATGCAGCAACACTTGTGCGGATAAAGCCCACGAGTTATCATAAAGTCTCCCCGTTGCAATTGGCTTTTGGTCAGGAGCCAAATATTTCTCATCTTAGAATCTTTGGATGTGCGGTGTATGTTCCAATTGCTCCACCACAACGCACAAAGATGGCCCCCCAAAGAATGTTGGGGATATATGTTGGGTATGAATCTCCTTCTATTATAAAATATCTGGAGCCTATGACTGGAGATTTATTTACTGCAAAATTTTCTGATTTTAATTTTGATGAATCAATATACCAAATATCAGGGGGAGAAAATAAGCAGCTGATAAAGGAGATAGATTGGAATGTATTATCACTATCTTATTTAGATCCCCGAACAAATCAGTGTGAACAAGAGGTTCAAAAGATAATTCATTTGCAAAATAGTGCAAATCAATTGCCAAATGCATTCACTGACTTACCAAGGGTGACTAAGTCACATATTCCAGCTGCTAATGCTCAATTTCGAGTTGATATGTGGTAGACCAATCGGTTCTAAGGATAAAAATTCTCGAAAAAGAAAATGAGCAAATGATCAAAGTGATCATAATACGGAGGTAGAGGCTCAAGAAGAGCACATAGACATAACAAATGATAAAATCTCAAGGTAGGTTCAGGTACCTGAAAATGATGAGAATGGAGAGATCTCAATAAGTTATGTCTCAACGAGAAAAAGATGGAACCGAAATAATATTGTTATCGATAACATTTTTGCTTATAATGTCGATGTTGAAATAATGCAACAAGATGAGGATCTTGAACCAAAATCTGTTGATGAATATAGACAGAGAAATGATTGGCCAAAATGGAAAGATGCTATCCAGGATAATTAACTTCACTTACGAAACGTGAAGTTTTTGGGCCTGTCGTCCAAACACCAAATGGTGTTAACCCTGTTGGCTATAAATGAGTTTTTTTAACATAAAATGAATAATAAAAATAAGGTACAAAGTTATAAGGCATGCCTTGTTGCACAAGGATTTTCACAAAAGCATAGTATCGATTATGAAGAGACGTATTCTCCTGTTATGGATGCTATAACATTTCGTTATCTCATTAGTTTTGCTATCCATGAAAAGCTTGACATGCATTTAATGAACGTGGTTACAACCTACCTTCACGGCTCGCTTGATAATGAGATATACATGAAAATTTTCGAGGGATTTAAAATGCATGACGCACATAATTTGAAGTCCCGGGAAATATTTTCAATCAAATTGCAAAGATCTTTGTATGGTCTAAAGCAATCATGAAGAATGTGGTATAGCCGCCTTAATGAGTATTTATTAAAGGAATGTTATATAAATGATACCATTTGTCCATGTGTTTTTATAAAAAAAACAACATCGGAGTTTGTTGTACTTGCTGTATATGTTGATGACATAAACCTTATTGGAACTCCTACAGAACTCTAAAAGGTAATTTATTATTTAAAGAAGGAATTCGAGATGAAAGACCTCGGAAAGACAAAATTATGTCTTGGTTTGCAAATTGAACATTTGGCAAACGAGACTTTTGTTCATCAATCTGCCTACATAGAAAAGGTATTGAAACGGTTTTACATGGATGAAGCACATCCATTAAGTACTCCGCTGATTGTTCGATCACTTGATGTGAATAAGGACCCGTTCCGACCTCAAGAAAAGAATGAAGAGCTTCTTAGTCCCGAAGTACCATATCTTAGTGTAATTGGTGCATTAATGTATCTTGCTAACACTATAAGGCCTGACATAACTTTTTCAGTTAATGTCTTAGCAAGATATAGCTCTGCTCCTACAAGGAGATATTGGAATGGAATCAAACACATATTACGGTATCTAAAAGGGACTACCGATATGGGATTATTTTATGGCAATAATTGCAATTTCGATCTTGTTGGTTATGCCGATGCTGGGTATTTATCTGACCCACACAAGGCTCGATCTCAATCAGACTATGTGTTTATATATGGAGGCACTGCCATATCTTTGCGATCGATTTGGAAATGATACCTTTATTTCCGTGTCTTCCAGCTACTTTATCGCCTACTTTGATTTCACGTTTCTATAAAATATATACACGAATCGTTTCGGGATTATAACTAGAACCATAAGCAATCAATCGTGGCTACTTCATCTAATCATGCTGAGATAATTGCTATTCATGAAGCAAGTCGAGAATGTGTATGGTTGAGGTCTATAATACATCTTATTCGAGACAAATGTGGTTTGAAGTGTGACAAACTATCAATAAATTTGTATGAAGATAATGCAGCATGCATAGCCCAATTGAAGGGAGGATTCATAAAAGGGGATAGGACAAAGCACATTTCACCAAAGTTATTTTTCACACACGATCTTCAAAAGAATGGTGATATCAATGTGCAACAGATCCGTTCAAGTGATAATATGGCTGATTTGTTCACCAAATCTCTACCGATGTCAACCTTCAAGAAACTAGTGTACAAGATTGGGATGTGAAGGCCCAAGGATGTGAATTGATGCTCTCATCAGGGGGGAGTTAATACGCGTTGTACTCTTTTTTCCTTACAAGGTTTTGTCCCACTGGGTTTTCCTTGCAAGGTTTTTAACGAGACAACCAAAAGGCGTATTTCGAAACGTGTGTATTCTTTTTCCTTCACTAGGATTTTTTTCCCATATGGTTTTTTCTAATAAGGTTTTAACGAGGCACATTATCTATCGACATCCAAGGGGGGAGTGTTATAAGAAAAATCAAATTATGGTGGATGTCTATTCTTTCTCCATGATCTTCTCAAATGCTTAATGATATATTCAATGACATATTTTTCTATGCTTAATGACATATTCAATGACATATTTTTCTTCACTTTTCATGTCTATATAAAGGCCTTGTAATAGATAGGAAAACACACAATTGAAGAAGAAATAAGATCTCTTGTTCCTCTCTTTCTCTCTATATCTCTTAACTTGTTTTTTTTTTCTTCTTATTCTATATTGTTACTTTGAGTAATATTATAATAATATTTATAATATTTACTACTATTATCTTAGGAATCGTAATTGATGAATAATCATATTACAATTCAAAATTCTGAATAAAATAATAAATAAACCAAGAAAGGCCCCATTACCCCTAAAGCAAGATGACTTACTGGTTGGTCATGTTTGTTATTTGTCTTTGTCTACTATATATCAAATATCAATATTCGCACCACAAATAACGACACCGTCGCACCGTCACTCAATCAAATGAAGAGTATCTTCCTCTCCATTTCTAGAACTATTAATATATGTTTCATGTAAGAGGTTCATCCTTTGTTTTGTTATTTATTTCTTTTGACATGTGATGGACAAGGTTTAACTTGTTTGGTCAAAGTTTATGAAAAACAAGAAGTACTAAATCTAAAAAATAATAGTACTCCATTACTTATTTTAGAGAATTAATTAAGCTGCTCGACAAAACTTTCGAATAAAAAAGTTAGTCAAAATAGTAATAAAAGCTTTTACTCTGAAAAGAAGAGGAAACAATCACCACATTCTCCCATGGCCAAATTCGAAAAAATGCCGTATACAATTTAATACTATATGATGTCGGGTGTTGCGCGCAGTGTAGTTTTCCATGTCCAGGCCACAGAGTACAGTTCAAATTAATAGCCACCTAGCTGCTAAAATCAATTTATTTGAAAAATATTTTTTGCAAAAGTGATTTTCATTTTTTTTTTTTGATAAAAAATAATTTGTATTTAACTGATTAATTTGAAAAATACTTTAAGCAATAATTAATATTTGATCAAGCTTTTAAAAAATAATTCTAAGTGTATATTTCATAAAAATACTTTTAAAGTGCTTTTAGGATAAATTATTTTTTTTTACTTCTCAAAAATTATTTTTATTTGTACTCAAAAAATATTTTTTTCCATCTAAAAGCTTGTCTGTTCTGGCCAAAAAAAAGCGCACAAAAGAGGCTATAAGACAAGTTCAGTTTTTTTTTCTAAAGTTTCTTTTAGAAAAGTTCACAAGTTAAGAAAAAGGAACCAAATTCAAATGCTAATGGCCAGATGGCAGATGCTACCAACTCTTTTTTTAATTTGTCTGCAGTTCTCTGCAGCTCATTTTTTTAAACTGAGTTTTCGAATAAAAGCTTCCTTCACCAGAGCGCGGTAAGCCATTTCTCATTTCCACGTCACCACAACCCCATCTTTTTTTCAAACCGAATTCATAGCCTCTTTGGCCGAGCTTAATTTTTTGCCAAAATAATTTTTTTTTGTCAAAAGTATTTTTTTTGCCAAAATCAAGGTGTTTGACCAAGTTTTTAAAGGAAAAAAGTGCTTTTGAGTAGAAACAACAACAGAAAAAAATAGTTTCTGTCTAAAAGTATTTTTTTTGAAAAATATTTTTGAGAAAAATATACTTAGAATCACTTTTTAAAAGCTTGATCATATACTAATTGTTGCTCAAAAGTATTTTTCAAATTAATTAGACAAACATAAATTACTTCTCACAAAATATACTTTTTAAAAAAGTATTTTTTTTCAAAATAAGTAGATTTTAGAAGCTTGGTCAAACATTTCAATTGACGATAATCAATACACATTCGCATTGTTCCATCTTTCTTCTTCACAAATAATACCGGTGCACCCCAAGGCGATACACTCGGTCTGACAAACCCTTTGGCTAGTAACTCCTCAAGTTGTTCTTTTAATTCTTTCAATTAATTTGGAGCCATGCGATATGGTGGGATAGATATAGGCTGGGTATCTAGAGCCAAGTCAATACAGAAATCAATATCACGATCAGGTGGCACACCTGGAAGATCTGAAGGAAATAAATCGGAGAACTCCCGAACTACAGGCACTGAATCAATAACCGGAGTCTCTGTAGTAGTATCCCGAACATAGGCTAGATAAGCTAAACAATCCTTCTCAACCATGTGTTGAGCCTTCATAAAAGAAATAACCCGATTAAATGAACTAACAGACGAACCCTTCCACTCCAGCCTAGGCAATGCTGGAATAGCCAAGGTAACAGTCTTGGCATGGCAATCTAGGATGGCGTGATATGGAGATAACCAGTCCATGCTCAGGATAATTTCAAAATCGGTCATCTCAAGCAATAGGAGATCTGCTCTAGTTTCATAACCACAGAGTGTAATAATACAGGACCAATAGATCCGATTTACAACAACAGAATCGCCCATAGGAGTTGACACATAAACAGGAGTACTCAAGGACTCACGAGAAACACCCAGAAATTGAGCAAATAGAGATGACACATAGGAATATGTAGATTCTGGATCAAATAATACGGAGGCATCTTTTCCGCAAATAGAAATAATACTTGTAATTACGACATCTGAGGCCTCTGCATCTGGTCTGGCCAGAAAAGCATAAAATCGAGCTGGAGCTCCAACTGGCTGGCCTCCGCTTGGCTGACCTCTACCTCTAGGACGACCCCTACCCACCTCTCCTCCACCTCTTAGTGGTCGGACGACTGGTGGAGCAACTGGTGCGGTAATCATAGGCTACTGACCTTGCTGCACTGGTCTACCCCGAAGCCTAGAGCAGAATCTCCGTATGTGATTGGGATCCCCGCACGCATAATAACTTTTCGGCACAATGGGCTGCTGACTAAGAATCTGGCCCTGGTGACCTGAATACCCACTAGAAGAACCCTGAATAGCTGGTGGGCGATAATAACTCTCGGGTATAGTACCGAAATAAGGTCGCACTGGAGGACCCTGAGGAGGCGGTGGTGCTGGATATGGTGACCTACTGGACTACCCTCTCACGAACTGACATCTGCCCCCAGATGGAGAACCTCTGAACTCTCCAGAATACCTAAACCTCTTATCTCTAGTAACCTGCTCTCGGCTACGCTGACGCACACCCTCAATCCTCCGGGCTATCTCCATGACTAGCTCATAAGAAGTACCCATCTCAACCTCTCAAGCCATAGTGGCATGAATGCCAGTATGTAAACCCGCAACAAACCTCCGCACTTTCTCCGTCTCAGTAGGGAGTATCATAAGTACATGGCGAGATAATTCAGAGAACCTCGCCTCATAATCGGTCACTGACATTTGACCCTGCTGAAACTGCTCAAACTGAAACCGTAACTCTTCCCTCTGGGAGGGTGGAATATACCTGTCCAAGAAGATACGGGTGAACCTATCCCAAGTCATGGGAGGAGAATCTGAAGGTCTTCCAAGAATATAAGACTTCCACCATCTACGGGCCATGCCCTCTAGCTGAAAAGTAGCAAAGTCAACCCCATGAGACTCCAATATTCTCATGTTGTACAGTCTATCCTTGCATCGATCAATGAAATCCTGGGGATCCTCATGTCGCTCACCCCCAAAGACAGGAGGATGTAGTATAGTCCATCTGTCCAATAGTTTCTGCGGATCAGCGGCTGCAGCTGGCCTAGGCTCAAGTGTAGCTGTTGTCACTGGCTGTGCTCCACCCACGGGTAGTGCACCCTGGGTCTGATATATAGCAGTTGCCTGCCCATGAGCCTGTGCGGTAGGGGTCTGTGCTCCCCCGCCTGTCTGAGATGTGGCTGGGTCTGCCGGAAATAAACCGGCCTGAGTCATAATATCCATGAACCGCAGCATATGACCCATGATATCCTGAAATCCCGGTGCATATGTGAAATCCACCGGAGTTGGCTCTGCCACAGGCATCTCACCCTGTTCCTCAATAATGAGATTCTCTGTTGGACCCACTGACGGCATAACTGAAACAGTCCTGGGATGTCCTCGCCCCCTACCACAAGCTGGAGCCTTCCCTCGGCCTCTAGCAACTGGGGGAGTAGCTCTTCCGGAACCTCATTAGAGCGCTATCAATTTGGTATTATAATAACTTGAGCATACATAAATTTTTAGTTCATAAAATTGAGCACTTTTATTCGAACAACGAAATTTTAAATCAATTTTATTTTTGACACGCTCAAGCTAAATAATGATTGCGAGGGTCTTCTTACCTAATTTCAAATTTTCATCCGATTGCAGTTTATTTCATTACAGAAAGGATTTTTTTATTTATGTTTGCATTGCTTCTCTTCTTTGATTTTTTTAATTATAATGTAATTTAGTGCTTTAATATGAAAACGAAATTAGGAAAAAAATCTCAATCGAAATTATCTTTTACCAACTAGTCATGTGAAACACATATGACAATTTTATCAGTTTTAATTGACCGCTTTGATGTTCTGCCAGCTGAACTGAAATGGACCAAAATTACTTTACATTTGAAAAAAGTTAGAGTAACTATATTAAGATAAAATTAAATACTCCCCAATTTCCTATAGCGATGTATATTTTATTTAAATTTAAAAATCCACTGTAGCAAAAATAATTCAAACTCACCCTCCCATTATTCCTCAGTTTTCACTCCTCATCTCTCTCCCTTCTCTGCATTTCTTCTTTGTCTTAAAGAAGAAGAATACAAGTTTCAGATTAGTTATACAATTATAGCAACTACACTACATAATCTACACACAGACACACAGTGTATTCATCGTCTGAAGCTTCTCTCTCACTACCATTTTGCTTCAAATCCTAAGCACCAATTCAAAATCCATTACTTCACTCTCTCTTCTTGTTCCATAGAAATGCGTGTACTCCAAACGCAGCCACAAGCGCGTGTACATACCTAGAGAAGTTTAGCTTGAGCTCAAGTTCGAGCTAGGTCGTTGATGGCTTCATCATCGAGAGGTAGCAGAAGTAGTTCACCATTTCAGTACCGTAGTAAACCTTCAACTCCGTACTCTTCATCTTCGTCATCCTCATCATCCGTCATGAACCCTAAGCTACTACCGCGATCTTACTCTTCATCTACGACGTCGTTTTACGGCTCTTCAAATGGCTACAATTCCAGATCCATGAGTCGTTCCGATTCGATGTACTCGCAAGGTTACGAAAATCGTACGCCGGTCAGTTACACGTCGGAAGCGGAAGAGGAGTTGGTTGATGAACCAGTTGATGATATGTCTAGATCGGGAGATAGCATTTCAGTCACTGTCAGGTTTCGCCCAATGAGGTAAATTCTAGATCTGTTTGAACTAATTTAGATATGGGTTTAAGTTATATAGTGTAGAAAATATTTATACCATCAGTGTGAGACCTGTTACGACTGGTATATGATTTAATTTGGATTACTAATCAATGCTTATTATATATAATTACCTGCTATTAAAAATAGTTTTTTACAGTGCCAGTTCATAGGACTTAAACACTTTAGAAATATGTTCAGCTGAATTTTAGGGATGTGAGTTTTGAGACAATGTAGTAATATCTGGAATTGTTGTAATTTATGGTGACAGCGAACGAGAATATCAGAAGGGCGATGAAATTGCATGGTATGCAGATGGTGATAAAATTGTGCGGAACGAGTATAATCCAGCCACAGCTTATGCATTTGGTACAATTCTAGACACTTTCGGGTTTCATTATGATTCTGATCCTGCTAACTGTTAAAACATCTCCTTAATTAGTCTGGGAAGAATATGGAATTGCTTAGTACTTAGGTTTTCATCGAAGTTGATATAGTTATTTTGGTAATATTTGCTTTGATGCTGGGTAGATAGAGTGTTTGGACCTCAAACAATTACTCAGGAAGTTTATGAAGTAGCTGCTCGACCTGTGGTCAAGGCTGCAATGGAAGGCATACATGGTAATTTTTTTTCATGGACCGAATGTGTTGTCATTTAAGTGTGATACATCGTGCTGTCCAATTTAATTGCGTTCATCTATTATTTTTTGTATTTTGACTTGAGACCTGCTGATTATGCAGGCACAGTATTTGCTTATGGAGTTACAAGTAGTGGAAAGACGCACACTATGCATGTAAATCAATTTTCCTTTGTGTTATATCCTTTTTCCCTTTGAACTGAAAGAAAGCTTCACCGACTCAGTTACATTGCCAATGAACTGTCTAGGAACTTTTAATTGTTATTGACAAAGCTGCTGCCCTGTAATACTGCACAATCTTTATATTTATTGCACGTTTTGTTGAAAATTGATGGTTAAATTGTAGTTACTTGCTTCATTTTCCTCTTTGCTAATTGAATTTTGTTTTTTCTCCTCCCCCTTCCCCCTTCCTCCCATGTGCACTAGTTTGTTATCTGCATGTTGATTTTTGAGATCTTGGTTTCAACAGGGAGATCACAGTTGTCCGGGCATAATTCCTTTGGCGATAAAGGACGTTTTCAGCATTATTCAAGATGTAAGTAAGCTCGGAAGTTTACCTCATTCTGAAAATTTAGTGTTGCATTTTTGTCTGGCATGACACCCTAGAGCGATATGTCGCTATTCATTTTCCTCAATCATCTTTCCGTAAGGATTGAAGAGCCATGCTTGTTTCAAGTATTGATTATTCTATGGAGAGAGTGACTAACTCTTAAAATTTTCAGACTCCTGGACGCGAATTCTTACTCCGAGTGTCATATATTGAAATCTACAACGAGGTTAGTATGGAGCAGATCAGCCAGATATTTTCACAAACAATGATAGTGACACTGATTAGAATGCGAAAATACCATTATACTTTGCGGGGTGGTTCGCATATATGATGAGCCTTTTTTATTTCGATGCTACGTCTATGTTTAGAATTTGTGCTCATGTCCTTCGTAGCTGCATCATAAAGTTTCTTCTATAGACCTATACAAAGTGAAATACTGTTTAGTGTATATTTAGCACTTGTCTTTATGCACTTATCACCTCTAGACATTTTTAACTTTCTCATACCCATTTTTAACATAATTAACTTGTGTACTCTCCGTATTTATGATGTCAGGTTATCAATGACTTGCTGGACCCTACTGGCCAGAATTTGCGTGTCAGGGAAGATGCACAGGTTTTTTTGCTAATAAGACTTGCTTTTTTAGGGCCAACTGCCAAGACTTTTTCTATTTGTTTTTAAAAAGCCAGTTTTCTTGAAGTTATGATTCTGGTCATTTTGATAGTTCTTTCTACATTTTTGTCTAAAGATGAGCATATTGTTTCATATGAGGGATCTGGATGTAGAGTTGTACATTCGTATAGACATCATTTAGGGCAATAATAGGAAACAATTGCACAAAAACAATGATGTCTTCTGACCAGTCATCACTAGCTGTGAGTAAATTTAACTTGTACGTTTCATAAATATCTTGAGTAATGGGGTGTAAGGTGGAAAAATTACCTACAATCTATTTGGGACTTCCCCTAGGTGCCATGAAAAATGAACAGAGGATCTGGCAGGGAGTTTTGGATAGCTGTTCCAGCAGACTGACTACCTGGAGAAAGCAATATTTGTCCTTTGGAGGCAGACTTACTTTGATTAGTAGTGTGTTGGATGGTACTCCAACTTATTTGATGTCCTTGTTCCAGTTACCTGTTAGTGTGGAGAAAAGATTGAATACTATGAGAAGTAATTTTTTATGGGAAGGAAATGTAGAAAAAAGGAAGATACATTTGGTTAAATGGCAAAAGGTAATGATTGTGAAGAAGGGGGGTTAGAAATTTGAGAATGCATAATAAGAGTTTATTATATAAATGGCTATGGAGATATAATGATGGAAAGGAAAGCACTTGGAAGAAACTCATAGATGTCAAGTATGTGAAGAAAGATACATGGAGGCCTGCAATTGTTCATAACTCTACAAAAGGTAGTATTTGGAGCAATATCAGTAAGTTGTGGAATGAATTTCATCAATATACAAAGCTGAAGTTGGGAAATGGAAAAAAAATCAAATTTTGGACTGAAGTATGGTTAGGGGTGTGAGCTTAAGTAACAGATTTCCAAACCTGTACAATTGCTCTGTGAATAAAGAGGGTTTTGTTGCTGAGTTCTATTCTACTAATGGTTGGCAATTAAATCCTAGAAGAGGCTTTAATGACTGGGAGTTGGAAGAAGTGGGGCAATTACTCCAATTACTAGGTACAACAGTGATGGAGGAAGACAAGGAGGATCTTATGGTTTGGACAGCAAGCAATGATTTACGATATTCTGTCAAAAGCTGTTATAATCTTCTCCAGGAACAAAATGATCAATATGAATCTAATTGGTCATGGAAAATGTTATGGAGAACCAAAACACCTATTAAAGTGGCTTGTTTTGGGTGGGTTGCTATCAGAGAAGCCAATTTAACTCAAGATAATTTACAAAAAAGGGGATTCTGCCTAAGTAACATATGCTACTTATGTGAAGAAGGGTTGGAAACTGTTAATCATCTATTTATCTATTGTAAAATTGCTAAACAGTGCTGGGAGCTTTTTTTGAATCTGTGTGGTGTTTCATGGACTATGCCTCCAGACATAAGATCTTTAGTGGTCAGCTGGCAAAGGCAGAAGGTATCAAGGAATCAGAAGCAACTATGGTGGACCATCCCTCTGCATTTTCTGGACCATTTGGGAAGAAAGGAACAATGTTTGCTTTGAGGACAAGAGGAATCACATTGCTAGAATAAAAAATACTTGTCTTCAAAATCTATTTTTTTGGTGTAAGAAATGTTTAGTTGAAAGTCTAGATCAATATATGGAGTTTTTGGATGCGTTAAGAAACTTGTAACTGATAGTATGCTATTATAGGTGTTGTCTGATCTTGGTGTAATCTTATGTACCATCTTCTACTTTTATCAATAAAACCTTTACCTTATCAAAAAATAAATAAATATCTTGAGTCACAAATAACCCTGAAAATGACTCAAGAAACAAACTAAAGCTAATGTATGTTACCTTTAGCATATTAGCTTTGTACTGTTCTTTTCACCTCCCAAGCTACAGTTCCCGAGGTTTCCACTCTAGCTTTCTTCCCAGATATTTCGTTTAGGATGTTAGTTCCACATTGCTTTTTTTTTTCTTCCACCACCTAAGCAACAGATCCTGAGTTTCCTCTCTATTTTTTCCCATCTACATAACAGATGTTTGAAGGGGAGCCTTGGCGCAACTGGTAAAGTTGCTGCCATGTGACCAGGAAGTCACGGGTTTGAGCCGTGGAAACAGCCTCTTGCAGAAATGCAGGGTAAGGCTGCGTACAATAGACCCTTGTGGTTCCGGCCCTTCCCCGGACCCCGCTCATAGCGGGAGCTTAGTGCACCGGGCTGGCCTTTTACATACCAGATGTTTATGCTGCTGTATATAGTTGATTCTATTGCTAAGGTATATTTCTTGATCATTCACGCTTGCTATAAATATGCAGGGTACTTATGTTGAAGGTATAAAGGAGGAAGTTGTTTTGTCACCCGGCCATGCTCTTTCTTTCATTGCTGCTGGGGAAGGTAATTATTGTGTATGTTCCGATTCTGTCTCTCCAAACCCATCATTGACAGCCAAGGCCATGTTATGGACAATTTATATTGATTTCTATCTTTTCTATTGCAGAGCACCGTCACGTTGGTTCAAATAATTTCAATTTGTTCAGTAGCCGCAGTCACACAATATTCTCCTTGGTAATATATCATGTTCTATCTTCTGTTTTTACTGTATATGAAATCTACTAGGTCTGTGATCATAATCTTCTGTTTGGTCACTTTAAAGTTCTCCCTCCCTCCTTAACAGTCACACATTGTACTTGGTTTTTGTACTCCTATCTTATTATGTCCACTTCCCTGCACATTTTGCAGATGATTGAAAGTAGTGCCCATGGTGATGAGTATGATGGAGTGATCTTCTCACAGCTCGTATGGCTACTTACACTGTTTTCTGTATTCAAATGTCAAGCCTTATATTATAGCATCTCACTTATTTTTCTTTTTTGGCCCCTTAGAACCTGATTGATTTAGCAGGGTCTGAGAGCTCTAAAACTGAAACAACGGGATTACGGAGAAAGGAAGGATCATACATAAATAAAAGTCTGCTGACTCTAGGAACTGTACGTACTCTAAGCATCCCTCATTGACCATTTCGATGGTGGTTTCCTATAACAAATATATAATGCACCGTTGTCATAATTCAGTTTCTTGTCCTTGCCTATCAGAATGATTGCTGTATTCCTTTTTCAGGCCGGGCTAAAGATTATAATAGTCTGAACGTAATGCTGATGCATTGATTGTGTTCTCATGTATTAGGTCATTGGAAAACTTAGTGAAGGGAAGGCATGTCATGTTCCTTATCGGGATTCTAAACTTACTCGCCTACTCCAATCATCGCTGAGTGGACATGGACATGTTTCTGTAAGAATGATGAGCCCACACAAGGAGTTCTATTTTATTCTTCATATCTATTATTTATACAGCTTTATTGATGTGCATCTTTGGCCTCTTAGCTCTCCATTCCTTTTCTTTTAAATAAATAAACACTGCCATCTGATATTCATGGTACTTGCTTTGACATCAATTGCTTCACAGGCAGGGTGACTAATTTCTCCCCATTTTGTGATCTGCAGCTCATATGTACTCTTACTCCTGCTTCAAGCAATATGGAGGAAACACATAATACACTAAAATTTGCAAGTAGGGCTAAACGTGTTGAGATTTATGCATCACGCAACAAGGTTTGCTCTTTAGCATTTCAGTTTTCTAGAGTTGCAATAGAGAAGGCTGACAGTTCGGTTTGTATTTCTTTCAGATAATTGATGAAAAATCTCTAATTAAGAAATATCAAAGGGAAATATCATGTTTGAAACAAGAGCTTGATCAGCTAAGAAGAGGGGTGCTTGTCGGTGTCAATCATGAAGAGCTTATGAACTTGAGACAGCAGGTATGATTTAACGTTAAATGATGTGGTAAAGACTCCCTACAGCTAGATATGATCATGTCAAACTAATTGCACGTTTAATATCTGTACTCAATTAGCTGCTTTTGGGTGTTCTTTTAGCACAAAGGGATTCTGTACTGAATTACATTCTCGTTCATTTTACAGTTGGAAGAGGGACAAGTGAAAATGCAGTCAAGATTGGAAGAGGAAGAGGAAGAGAAGGCAGCTCTACTGAGTCGGATACAGAGGCTGACTAAACTGATCCTTGTTTCTTCAAAGAATTCAATTCCTGGTTATTTGGGTGATGCTGCTGCTCATCAAAGGAGTGTTTCTGCTTCTGAAGATGATGTAGGCTTGTCTTTCCATAATATCATGAGTTGTGTTTTTCAATGCCGTTCTTTCTTCGCTCAACCTCTGTGCATACTTTCTGGATTTTCACCTAGATAATTGCTTTAAGATAACATCATGTGTATTGTATTTTTTGCACGAGATTTACCTGCTCTTTTGCAATTAGTTATGCACTTCATAGATGTTTTACTTAATCATTACTATATTCCTCACTTAAGTGCTCAACTCATTTTTGACAAGGTAAATAATTTTATTAATGTTGGGGGAAACCCTGTATACAAGAAGTATACCAAAAAGTAGAGAAACCTACACCTCAACTGTTCAACTCATAAACATTGGAATGTAATATAAACGTCTCCTCTCGTTTCTTTTCCTATCCAGTTATTATTTGGACAAACCTTTTCTGCCTTTATCTGATCTTAGGATAGAAAGTTGTATTGATCTTCTATTTTCGACCTTTCCGTCAGAAATTGGACAGTTCTATGCTCACAGATAGCGAGAATCAGAAAGACCCTTCGTCAGATAGTTCTGATTTAAAAAACAAAAGATCCTCTAGCAAGTGGAATGATGATCTATCACAGGCTGGAAGTACGATTACCGAATTGACTGAGATGGGTGAACTTCTTAGCAGTTCTTCCTGTGGTTCAAAGCTCCCCATAGTATGTCTCTTCCTTCTCTTTGTTTCACAATTTTAAAACTTTTAAGTGGAGGCTGCTTATTTAGTTTTAATTCAATTTTCCAATTGAGTGCATGTGAATCTTAATCCTTAGAAGGACTCAAACGATTTGTAAGTTAACATTTGCAGTTGGTCTTATTCATAAATTGAATTTATTTTACTGAAAACTGCAACTTTGACTAAGAAAAAAAGTGCTGAGTTCTACTGAAGCTTTATGTACAAAATGCAATTAAGGCACACATTGGCCATTGCAGTAGGAAACAGTGCAAATAAAAAACAAACAGAAGTCTATATGTAAAGCAACAAAAGTTAACTCTTTACACAAACAACATTATAAAGGCAACTGAATTGGAAATACTAATATGAATCAAACTATGTCAATCAAGTTCAAAAATCATTTGAAATTTGGTTAGATTAAAAAAGATGCAAATTTAAGTTTCTAATTCAGATGTTCCCTAAATTTCTCATACTAAATTTCTAAAATAATTTTCATAATCATTTCTATAATCATCCAAAAAATTTCCTTTGTAATTATAATATTTAATATGTTACATAAAAAAAGTTATTGAAAATATTTAATATACCATCTATACTTGTTAGTGCTGCCACTGAACAAAGTAAGGGTTTGGCGCTGACAGTGACACGCACACCTTTGCATCTTGGTGCATGTATGGAAGTGCCACCTTAGCAAGGTGAGATGCTTAACCTTTGTTGCACCTAGCTTCAGGGCTTAAATTTGCCTTAACCGTGTATTTAACCAATACAATGCCTAGCTAAGGTCATTTTCAATATCCAAAATTTGACATTAGCTATTTACATACATTGCTGAAGTTTCAAATTAAGCAAACATCCATCCAGATATTATATTTGAATACTCTCACCATTTTGTATCAGAATTGAGAAATTCCATAGCTATATAATAGTTTTTGTCAGTCTAATCATGTTCACTTAATGGGCGTTGATAAATTATGTGGTTCCATAGCTATATAAATCTTCCCAATCGGAAGTTTGGTTTAGCTTTGGGCCGGTACCACTCCCTACTCATGTCGGGTGTTTGGCTGCTTGGATCGCAATCCCATTGGGGGGGGGGGGAGCAATCCCATGGGGGATCCGCTATGAGATCAAATTCCTATCCCATGGATTAGACACGAAAATACTATTGTATCATTTCTCTACCTTGGCCTTAGCATTGGCAGTAGCTTTTACCATATCGCTCACCTTCTTAAGCATGCTCATCAGCTGTCACCCTTTCTCTTACCTAACCTGTTGTGTTATTTTGTGTAACTTAATAATAATTGTATACATTAAAAGGTTATCATGTTCAGAACAGATTTACCAACACACGTCATCTACATACCAAGCCTAGTGTACAATTTACCCAATCTGATTCACAATCCCTTAGAGCCCAGTAGAGCAGAATTGATATAATGGAGTCATATAGCCAACTTCAGCTAACTTTGAATGACTGATTGATAATCCACAATCCCGTCTCTCCCTAATCTGTCCATCTCCTTGCTAATAATTCCCTCACTATGATCTAGTAATATTATTATTCTCTTGACGCGGTATGATCTAGTTATATTATAATCCACTTTTATACCATCAATTGATTAAGTGACCCTATGGGTTTTGGGAAATGCTTATATTTGCTTATATGTAAAGTCAGCATAGCTAGGACATCTTTCTAGTCCTTTGTTTAATGCGCTGAACGAATAGTATAAGGTGCAACATGATGATCGTTATCGAGGGTTAACTTTTTGCTATTTTTGATTGTCTGTTCTGTTTGAATGCAGGAAGGTATCTCAATGGCAGATGAAATGGACCTCCTGGCTGAGCAAGTTAAGATGCTTAGTGGAGAGATTGCATTCAGTAGCAGTACATTGAAGCGGTTGATGGAGCAATCTGTAAATGATCCTGAGAGTTCAAGAACTCAAGTATGCTATCATTTGTTAATTCTTTTTCCATCTTCAAAACAATTTGATGGTTAATTTGAATAAGATAATGATGTGTTTGTCTGCTATAACCTGCTGCGAGTAATTCCTTTTGAGAGAAAGGTAATTGTATTATAAAGGTAGCACTAAGGAAGTGCTGTAGTAATTACACACGAGCAAAAAACCAAAAGAAAAATCCTTCTCCAATTTTACAGGGATTCTAAGGTAAGTATTGGTTCTTCTTCATTTACAAATTCATCTTTACACCGAAAAGAAAGCAAAACTATGCAGTTAAACTTGATCTGTTGAAAAGAGTTAGCTTTGTCTTAAAAACATCTGATGTTCCTTTCCTTCCAAACAGTACACCATATGCATGCAGGGATTGTTTTCCACCAGTGTTCTCTTGCTTCTCCTTCTACCTCCGTTCCAACATTAACCTGCTGCGATTAATTAGGGTCTCCTTTAGATTTTTCTTCCAACAGGCAGTCTTTTTACTATTCTACTGCTGGATATAAATTTGTCATTTGATTTTTACCACAAAATCCTAGGTTTTGTGCTAATCTTTCTGTTAAGTTTCGAACTTATTCACTTCTAGCGCTGTTAGCAAAAATGATTAAACATCTCCGATATTTGAAGTCCTTAGGCTTGTTGAATCATTATCGCAGGAAGTATAGTCTTGTTCTTCATAAATGTTCTGTTTTTCGTTATACAAGGCAACTGTATTTATTCTAACTCCTATGACAGATCGAACATTTAGAGCGCGAAATACAAGAAAAGAGAAATCAAATGAGGATCCTGGAACAGCGCATTGTGGAAAACGGTGAAGCATCAGTTTCTAAAGCATCATTAGTTGAAATGCAGCAGGTGGCCTCATATTATCCTTCTCAACCTCTTTGTTTTTATTTTTCCTTTCAAATTTGTGTGTCTCATATTTCTGTCTTTTAGCAGACTCTGATGAAATTGATGACACAGTGTAGCGAGAAGTGCTTTGAGCTTGAGGTTTGTAGCAGATAAGAGTTTGTTGACACGCTATGCAGCTATCTCTATTCTGAGCTGTTTAAAATTTGATCCTCTGATGCAGATAAAATCAGCGGACAATAGAATTCTTCAGGAAGAGCTGCAAAACAAGGTCAAATAGCAGTGTTATTTATCTTCATTGCAAGTCCACTATTTGTACTGATTTTTGTCGACCTTGTATGCAATTTCAAGCTAGTAGTTTTTTTTTTTCTTTCTTTTTTCTAAAGAGTAATGTGACTGTTATCTTTTTGTTGTTTCCAGTGTTCAGAGAACAAGGAACTGCTGGAAAAGATTTATCATCTTGAGCAGCAGCTGGATGCAGTAAAGGCTGAAAAGTCATACCCATTACAACGTGTATCTGATGAATATGTTGATGAGCTTAGAAAGAAAATTCAGTCCAAGGTGATTTCTATATCATTCTATCCAGCACTTGGTCTGCATCTTTATCTAATGAATTGAGTGGACTGCTTGCCTTTGAAACAAACTTTTGGTACATATAGTATCAATTGCTAGTACTTAGGAAGCTGTGGGGAGCATCTGAAGCCTTAAACCAAACTCCTCGCAGTATATGTTTACAGTGGTCTTTGATGTGATGAACAAACTTCTTTTCATGGTGTCCCTTTGGAGTCATATCAATGTCTTAATTAGGGAAAAGTTACAAAGAAGGGATCATGTGAACCCTTGTTACCTCCAGAGTCTAGATATGTAAAACTTTCCTTGCATTAAAATAAACGCAAGTGAACACTAGTGGGTTGTTTGGTTTGGAGGTATAAGAAATAATAATACCAGCATAAAGTCCCCCATAAAACAATACTATCTTTGGTTTGAGAGATTAGAAAAATCCCTGCATAACTAATGCAGCATTTGGTTGGCGATTTTAACTGATATCTGTATTAATTTTTGTGGGGATCTATGTATTATTTTATATGGGATAGAATGTGAATAAGAACACATATATTATCAAACAGTGGTTAAAAAACATGATGATATGTTGAGACCAAAAATTATTCTAAGATATGTTCATGTTCATTGGAGGAATTTCAGTGATCTGATTAGTGAATCTATCAGGCGTACCTGTTCTCTTGTTTCTTTCCTCATTAAGTGTTTTATGCTTGTGTGGTGCTAATTTTTTTTCAAATATTTGTTTTGATTAACTATCTGCAATTTTTCTGTTTCCATGGGGTACTTCTGTGTTAGAATTCTTTGATTCTGTTAGTTGATATCCATCCCAATTATCAGACGGGATCTTTATAACTTTTTCATATGATATTATGCATAGTTTTGCTGTCTTCACCTCACAGGCACATTATTAACATTGCATTTGTGCTGCATGAGTTTGTATCACAGATCTTATATATTGTTTTGCAATTTGAGCAGGATATTGAAAATGGTAAACTGAAGCTAGAACATGTCCAGATCGTAGAGGAAAATAGCGGGTTACATGTACAGAACCAGAAATTGTCTGAGGAAGCTTTGTATGCAAAAGAATTAGCATCTGCTGCTGCTGTTGAACTTAAAAACTTAGCTGGTGAAGTCACAAAGCTCTCGTTACAGAATGCAAAACAAGAGAAAGAGTTGTTGGCTGCTAGAGAGATATTGAATTCTCGAAGTTCCATTACACAAACTGGTAATTTTGGCAGCCGAAAGCATGGTGAAAACCTACGATCAGGGCGTAGAAGTCGGATCCCTGGCAGAGGAAGTGAAATTCCAGGAGCGATTCATGATGACTTTGACACATGGGACCTAGACCCTGAAGATCTAAAGATGGAGTTGCAGGCCAGGAAACATCGAGAGGCAGCTCTGGAGGCTGTATTGGCTGAGAAGGAAGTTGTGGAAGATGAGTACAGGCAAAAGGTTGAAGAGGGAAAGAAAAGGGAGGCAGCCCTGGAAAACGATTTAGCAAATATGTGGGTACTTGTTGCTCAGCTGAAGAAAGAAAGTGGTGCTAGGCAAGATCCAAAGCTGGCAGCTGAAAGGCAAAATGTAGAAGACAGTCTGAGTGATGCAAAAATCAATGATATCGATCACAAGGACCCGAACCTCATTGATAGCCAAGCCGTGAATCATACAACTTCCATTGCTGAGGCTCCCAAGGTAGAACCGCTTGTTGCCCGCTTGAAGGTAATGTCATTATCATTTTCTTTTCACTTGTCTGCACCTATATTTACACACTTGTATGGGTTTGGACACATCGGTGTCTTTCCTCTTGAATTAAATCTTCGGCTTTTATGTGTTGAGTCACCGACTTCCTGTCATTCCACAGAGTGCTACTTCTGAAATGTTTCATAGAATCATTAGTAGGAGCAGCAATGTTAGCTATTTTCTTTACTGGCTCTGTATGGAAATCTCTCTGCCATTTTATGCTACTCTATTACACTTATGTGACAGTTTCATCAGCCATGTTGTTTCATTGAGTTGTAGATTGTATTGGTAGCAGTGGAGAAAATAGAAAATGGCACTTGGAAGTTAGTTTGATTAGGAAAACCACAAAAAAAAAAAGAACTTCAAATGGCTGACTTCTTGAAATTTGTGAAAGACATGTGATTGTTTATTTACGTGCCTTGATTAATCCAGAAATTTGTAAGTTTTATGATCTTTTACACTTATGTCTCTAGGCTCGTATGCAAGAGATGAAGGAAAAAGAACATAGGTACTCGGGGAATGGTGATGCAAATTCAAATGTATGTAAAGTGTGTTTTGAATCATCCACTGCTGCAATGCTTCTTCCATGCCGCCATTTTTGCTGTAAGTCTCCTTTTTCATTCTACGCTCGTATTATCTTTGCTCCCACGGTATAAGCTGTTCCAATGTGATGATTTTTTGCAGTGTGCAAGTCTTGTTCCCTTGCCTGCTTCGAGTGTCCCATATGTCGGACAAATATTGCAGATAGGATTTTTGCCTTTACTTGACATTAATTTTTAAACTCATGATTATGGTGAAAAGAAAGGTGATTTCCGTTCCTCGTATTTTCCAGTTCTTCATACAGTTCAAATTTCGAAATTACTTTTAAACTAGTGGGAGTTTCTTACTTTCCTCCCTTTTTTCCTTACTGCAGGTTTTCATTGTCAACTCGCCATTTCAGTGACATTCTTTAATTAATTCACCTGTATTTTGTAACCTTACAATGATATATAATTATCCCTTGTGTACTTCTCCAACAACTGTAAAATAAGACGACCCAAAAATATGAAGGGAAGAAAGAGGAAAGGATGTAAATGAGTAAATCTGAAGTCGTCAGGGAGGTAATGTGGCATATTTATGATCTCTTGACCTTCAGCTGCAATGTATAGAACAATACAAACTAGTACCATATAGCTTTTGTGTCTGTAAATTTTTGACTATTAATAGTTTTCGGCTGTCTTTATACTTCGCATATCTCGATCAATTTTTTCTGATTAGTGTGAAACATTTATAGATAGCGTACAGAACGTCAGAGCTTTAAACATTTTGACTTTTGTTCTCTCCATGTCTTTCAATTTATCACGTTTTCAGGGGAGGTGGAATACTTGGTATTTGATATTTCATCTTTCGGTGTTTGTTTACTTCTTGTGTGGTCGGTTTAATTTTATCCCTCTACTATTTGAAAAGGATTATTTATGCCATTCGTTATACTATCGGGCCATTACTGCCCCCGAAGTTATAAAACAGGTGCAAAAATGCCCCTCCTTTGTTAAGGCCCTCCACCATGGCCAACACCATCTAACATGGCCTGATATTTTGCTGAGATGGATGCTACATGGCATGCCACCTCACCACCTCCTCCCCCACCTCTTCTTCCACCACCATCTCGCCCTTCATCCACCATTTCTTTAAAATAAAATCCCAACCGAAGCATTTGATTTCAAAGTAATTAATGTTTATCATCACATTCTGTAAAATCAGCTAATTAAAAGTTGAATGAGCTACTATATTTTTCTCTTCCAATGTCACTATGGGTGTGCCTTTGAGATTTTGTTTTAAAAAAAAAGGTACATCATGTACAATGTACATTTAGAAGACATTCCCTTCAAATAATTAAACAAATCAAAAGACTTTCATTAAAAACACACCAAGATCGTATCTAATGCACATTTGAGAAAGCAGCACATTCAAAATTCATTCTTGGGGAACCTCAGTTTCACGAAGCAAAAACAGTGTATCTTGGTTAAAACTTAAAAATACATTAGCAGACATGGAAATTGCATAAATAAGCCAAGATATGAGTCTCAAATTCCAATTGAGAATAGAGAATATGTCTAATTTATAATAAAAAGAAATTGAGGAATGCAACTTTGCCAATTGCAAAGTATGGAAGAAGTTATATTTAGCATGGTGCCAAAAGAAAATGAACAGGCAGGTTTCTCCAAATCCTTCTCACTAAGATTGAATTTTAGTTCAATTCACAAATACTACTAATTTTAAAGTTGTGAGTTTACTAATTGCCGCATTGAAATCCACATTCTAAGTTGGTGGTGGTCCAAGAGCTTCCAGATGAAAATGGAGATGGTAGTAGAGGAAGAAGTGGGGAAAGAAGGCGGTGAGGTGGCATGCCACGTGACATCTATCTCAACAAAATATCAGGTCATGTGGGATGGTGTTGGCCATGGTGGAGGGCCTTAACGGATGAGGAGTATTTATGCACCTGTTTTGAAACAACGGGATAATAATGGTCCGATAGTATAACAAAGGACATAAATAATCCTTTTTGAATAGTAGAGGGGTATTTTTGACCCTTTTTCCTAGTAAAAATAGAACAAGGTGAAGTGTCATGTATAGTATCTTTTTTCATTTTACCTTTCCTGAAATGATTTATAATTACATAAATAGGTATAGTTAATTTCAAATCATATGTTTTAAAAATATTTCTTTTTTTCTTAAACTTTATTTCCAATCAAAATACATTACATAAATTAGAATGAAGGAGTAACACACATTAGAGAAAACTTACTCACAACAGACTAGCATACAAACTTTGATTACTTAACTATGGTTAAATAATACTATATTTTTACTTTAATTTATAAAATGTGTAAAATCTTATAATTAAACTAAATTGTTCATTTGGCAATATTTGTAAATATTGCAGCACTAAATGGCAGACCACGTCAGGTAAACCGCTATAAGATCACGAGTCCAGAACCTAATTGTGGTTCTTTTGCCAAGTAGGACGGAAATAAGTGTAAAAAAAAAAGAGTGACTTTTCTATGTATAACGCTCTTTTAAAAAGCACTATACATTAAAGGACGTTTTGGAAGTTAGCGTATAGCGCTCTTTTAAGAATCACGTTTTATATGGAAGTTGATAAGACATGTAAGTATAGCGCTATATATAAAAGCGTTATACTGATTTAGAATTTAAACGTAGTGAGATAAAAGTAGATATATATATATATATATATATATATATATATATATATATATATATATATATATATATATGGATAACAAATAGTTATCCATCCATATTATCTACTAAAAAATGGGTATGAACTTTTTAAAAACGGGTCAAATATGGATAAAAATCATATTATCCACTTAGAAAATGAATATCAATGAATAACTAATGAGTTTAACTTTTATATTTTAAAGAGTCAAATCGAGGGTTGCTCAAGTTTAGAAGACTGAGAATTCTCAAAAGCGATCGTATTCGATTAACTTATTTTATATCCATATTATATATAGGTCAGGTCGGATAATTTATACTCATTTCTACCTGTCCATATCCGCCCTCCCGCTCCGCTCGTCTGTCACCCTTAATATATATATACACTTACTATAGTGTTTCCAATTACTCTGGATTCCCCCTCCAACTGACTTGTAATGAGAAGAAAAGAGCCTCACCATATATTTATATATGGAATTGTCATGTAAGAGCAATATTTTTTCGCGAATAATACTGGAATTGTCATGTAGTGCACTTTGCCCATATTTCATGCTGGATGTCATTAGTTTATAGGCCTAGTTGCTTTAAATCTTGAATTTTGAGATACTGCATAAATATACGTGCCAAGAAAAGAGAGGAATAGTGAGAAACGTAAAACTATGAGAACGCTATACGTTAACGCCCAAAACGTCCGTTAATGTATAGCGTTCTTTAAAAGAGCGATATACATAGAAAAATCACTCTTTCTTTTACACTTATTTTCGTCCCATTTGACAAAAAGAATCATAATTACGTTCCGGACTTGTAAGATCACTATATCTAAGAGCCGATTACCCAGGTCAGCTCCAAACTAGTACTACTTTAGCCATTCTCAAAAGAAGAAAAAAACTCCTGATCCAATTTCAGAAAAATCAGACCGAGTTTGTTTCCTAGGAAGAGACCGCACTATGGCCACAAGTTCCGAGTCACAAATCAATACCTATGATGCCCTTGAGGAGTTGTCTTCATGGGAATTCATTAACGTGTCTGAATCTATAATGAGCAAAAAAACCCTACCACTCCTTCCGTTTCAATTTAGATAATGTAATTTGACTTAGTATAAATTTTTTTTTAAAAAAGACTTGATACATGTGGTCCTAAAAGCTTAAGAGTCAAAAGCTTTATGGAGCCATGATATTTTTGTGGCTATAAATCTTCTCATTAAGATAAAGTGGGTAAAGTAAAAAGTTTAAAGTTAAATTATTTTTAAATATAAAAATATCTAATTCTTTTTGAAACAAACTAATAAGAAAAGTGTGTCATCTAAATTAAAACAGAGGGAGTAATTGAAATTGATTTAGAGGATTCATATAGCTTGCCCCAACTTGTTTAGGATTGAGACTTTAGTTGATTGATATGGCAAGTATGAAATGGGCTTGAATAGAACGGAATTGAGTAAATCACAATAAGACCTAGTAATTCGTGGTTTCTTCTTGTAATTGAGTAAGACACTTATGTACGGGTAAAATCGGGGACAATATTACCCCCAATTCTCCAATAAAGAAACGAGAGGGAAGCACGGTCCAACGCAACTTCAAGTGAAGCCGAAGGATTCCTCGTGTCGAAGCTCGGGAGGGATGAACGATGCATCTGGATCGGGCACAGCTAAACAATGAATCCAAACCAAGTAAAGTTTCGAGACCACGAGAAAAAGTTAAACGGTTGAGCATGACAAGTAGGGAGCCGTAATATTCGCCCTTAACCGGATATTACAGCTTAAATCTCGTCCGATATCAACTGCGGATCGACATTTACCGGATTTTTTTTTTTACCTTATTTAGACTTGTACTAGGATTGAAATTCCCCAACTATATAAAGTGGTGCATGTTTTTTTATTTTAACACACTGTTGACACGCATATCAAAGCAATAATAGTTCATTTTTGTCTTCTAGCAATTATTCAAAGTGTTCTTCAGTTACTCACTTCTTTACTTGCAACCGAGCCCATATCGAGGGTTCGATCGAGGTCAGATTTCAGTGTTCAACTTAAGACCAGGCTTGACTGTTCCATTACGATTGGTTTGATCGTTCATTCTCTCTTTAGTTTAATTACTCCCTATTCTCAGATCATTCGTATTGAATTAAATCATGTATCCTTTAAACCGCGTACAAATTTAATTGTTACTCATTTTTAAGAGTAAACTGTTTGGCACACACTGTGGGGCAAACATAATAGTGGTGATTTGATGCGAATCTCCATAAAACATCCTATTTTACACTTGTTTTTTGAAGTTTTGATTTTAGGTTAACCTAAGGATGGCAAATTCTCAGTCTTCCTACTTGAATGTTGACGCCGAGTCAGGACACCACGGCGGAACCAATAATGTGGTACCCTATAATGATGTGCCCTTTGTTGATCCCAATGGTGCCCCAGTCGCCGACCCGGTCGACGCCAACTCACAGGTTTCCATCAACACCAATCTACCAACCGACCCCGAAAATAGCATTCGCGAGGCACCCCGACCATCGGCTCGAGAAGCACCCGAAGGAGAAGATGGTGTTAGCTTGCAGTTGATTTTCTAAATGTTGCAAGCTTAACAAGCGGCAATAGCGTAGTTGCAGACCCAGAGTCACATCCCTAACAAGATGGAGCCCGAGCGAATCAGGGAAAATACTCGGAGGGGTGAACAAGTTGACGTAGAACCGGATGAATTCGGGCCCGGGGAAACTTTCGAGGTGATGAAGATGCTCTAAGCATTGACAAAGCGGGTGGAGTCTGGCGAGAAAAAGATAGAGGCCAACGAAAAAAAGGTGAAAACTTATAACTCCAGGGTTGATCAGATCACGGGAGCACGCCCAATATTGAAGGGGCTGGATTCCAAAAAGTTTATTCAGAAGTCTTCCCCCCCCCCTCCCGAGGCCGATCCCGAAGAGGTTTCGAATGCCCCAAATTCCCAAGTATAATGGGACTATAGATCCAAACGAGTATGTAACCTCATATACATGTGTATTCAAGGGTAATGACCTAGAAGACGACGAGAACAAGTCGGTGTTGTTGAAAAAAGTTGTTTTTAACCTTGTCCAAGGGAGCAATGATATTGTATCATAACTTGCCTCTAAATTCTATTCACTCGTATGCTACGCTTGCAGATGCTTTCGTAAAGGCCCATGCCATCGCCATCAAGGTCGAGACGAGGAAGTTTGATCTTTTCATGGTCAAGCAAAGGGATAACGAGATGCTTATGGAGTTCGTATCGAGGTTCCCGATAGAACGGATGGACCCGGCCCCGGTCACGAACGATTGGCCGTTCAGGCATTTACTCAAGGGCTCTGTCACGCCCCAAACTCGGAAAGCGCGACCGGCGCCCAACCGATTGAACCCGATCAAACAAGCCTGTTAGACGCTTTCTACCCAACGCACCCATGATCAAGAGAAGACATAGTTTCGTTAATTAGACAGTAGGGAGATCATGTACACAATACTAAATTATTTCATTAGTTACTTCACTTTTAAGTCTCAAAATACACATATTCTTATAGTTTGAGTGGAACAAGTGATCAAAACACAACATAACTTGTTTGACTTTTCTAGCACCCATGTACAACCCACATAGTATCTATGGATCCTCTAAAAGATACAAAAGAGTGTTATGATAGTGTCGGAAATAAGGCCACAGCTATACCTCGTGATGTGATAATAATGTGAACAAAAGATACAATACGTGACCCCAGGATGAAGTGGTGCTCACCAAGTCTGCTGAGAAGAGGATGTACCACTATCGCTGATCAACACTGCCTGCTATGGAACTACTTGCATCCATTTAAAGATGCAGCGCCCCCGGTAAAAGGGACGTTAAAACTGTCGAATAGTACTAGTATGTAAAACTAAATACCATCTCAATAGAATGAATAATAATATAAGGGAGAAATAGTCAAGAATTCAATAAGAGCTTCAAATAATACTAAAACATCAAGTTAAGGACCACATAAGTTTTCAAGTCAATCTCCATGTTATTAGGTTGGGTGATCTTTATTGCCGATATACTATAATTCACAATACCACCGTATTCTTACACGGAGTCCGATCACGACCCAATCGGCTAGGTCATCTCATTTTAGACATCAACCATAACCATAATTTCATTATAATTTCTATCATAGTCACCACCATGTGTGCGGCACGACGTCCGATCACGGACTGATCGGCTAGGCCGTCTCACCCGAGACATTACCTTTTTCAATCAATCATCTCACATCATACCTCTTTCATATCCTTTCGATTCATTGGCACTAGTGGCCACAGCTATAAAGTCATTCTTAGCACTTGGCCGTATTTCATAATTCTAGGTTCCATTTTCCACATTCAAACAACATTATCATTATCAACAACAATAAGACTTCCCATTCAAGACATTAAATTCACGTATGAGCAATTTGGGAATCTTAGGAATATAGAGGCTTTTCATACAATTTGGCATAACCTTTATTTCGACTTTGACTTGAAGTCTTAACATTTTTAACACATATTCCATGTTTTGAACACATTCTCAATGATAAGGTGACATGATGAAGTATTTACAATATATATTGAGCATATATCCTTCAACACAAGCACATTCGGAATAGCAAATTCTATTAGGATCAACTTGGGACTTACACCAATTACATGAACACCGTGGGATTCAATTCTAAGAGGGGTGGGGGTGGGGTGGGGTTAGCCAACATACCTCAATTGAGCTTTCTTTAAACTCTAAAATATTTCGAAATTCTTAGCAACTTCGATCAATTTTAGAAATATAACAAGTTGGACCAAAATAAGAAAGATGGTCATGATTCTACCTCATTTGAGCACATTATTAAACACTAGATGTGCATTAATGTTTTTAAGGCCCTTTTGTGAAAGGTTCCATCATTCTCCAACCCATTCTCTACCATTTTTAGCTCACAACCTTCCCACATTCTTTGATAACACATGCATGCAAGATAACAACTCCCATACCCAAGAATTGTCTTGCTAGTTACCCATTTTTAGATAAATTTCGAAATTAAGGGCTTGGGAGTAGAATCTTACCTCTAGGATGAAGACCTAGTGAGTTTTCCTTGTTAATCTTCAAAGATTCGAGTAAGAATTGAAGAAAAAATTGTTGAAGATCACTCTCCCACTCTAGGGCAATCCCTCACCCTCAAAATATCAGATTTTAGCTCAAAAATGGTACAAATTGTCTATTTAACGAAGTAGGGTCGGGTTATAAAAACCCATAAATGAAGCTCCGGAACAGGGTATGTGGTCGAATATGCGAACGCATAATGCTTATGCAATCCGCATAATAGGCCGCATAATTGCCCTCCAGAACTGGGCAAATCTAACTCGGTTTGCGGTCATTATGCGGCCCGCAGACCTGTTCTACGGTCGCATAATGCGCCACAGAACCTCTCTCCCTCGCGAAAATGGTCTTGCGGTCGCATAATGGGCCGCAAAAAATGGCATAAAAAAATGTCCCAAAAGACTGTCTCACTCTGCAGCCATTATGCGGTTCGCAGAGTGATTCTGTGATCGCATAATGGGCCGCAGAAGTGCATTTCTTCTACCCAAATTTTTTTCCCTTTACTTTCTAGTCCATTCACGTAAGCCCAGTTCGGCATAACGAAACATTATTTTTCCTTTGCAAAATTTTACTGGGCCTTACAGGCTCAATCCCCAAAGTTTTGTGGCTTCTCAACAATTGAAGCAAAACTCAGTGGAGTATCCGGCAGTCACCTAGGTTGATGTCCATAACGGATATCAATCAAAGATCAGAGTCGAGGACGACCAACTAGCCCCCCCTCCCCCCAGGGTCTGTTTACCCCAACAGAGGAAATGACAGGTCTAAGAGAATCATCGATTATGAGCCAAGGTAGGTCCAAGATCGATACAAGCCGTACGATGCAGATCGGAAGGGAAATGGATCCGGTAACCACACAACAAGGAACAAAAAGAGAAATGATCAAGGACCGAGAAGCGGAGGCATGATGAGCAAAAGCGGTTTTGACAGGTCGCCCAGGGGTAGGGAAGCTCCGAGATTATTGGAATACAATTTTAATGTGGATGCTGCAAGTATAGTGTCAGCTATAGGGCGCATCAAATAGACCAAGTGGCGTAGAGGGATCATAGCTTGGTGTGTAAATACCACGATACTCACGGTCATAGGACCGAAGATTGTCGACAACTAAGGGAAGAAGTAGCTCGATTATACAACAACGGGCACCTTCAAAAATTACTAAGCAAACGGGCCAAAAATCACTTCAGAACCAGGGACTCCAACAAACAGGTCGAACAAGAGTAGCCCCAACATGTGATCAACATGATCATTGAGGGAGTGGATGTCCCCCAAGGGCCAATGATAAAATGCACCAAAGTTTCTATCACGAGGAAAAACGCACCCGGGATTATGTTCCGGAAGGGGCCATCTCGTTTAGCGACGAAGACGCCGAGGGCATCATCCAGCCTTAAAATGATGCACGGGTAATATCCGTACTTATCAATAAATATTGGGTTAAACGTGTGTTGATTGATCTAGGTAGCTCGACCAACATCATCCAATGGAGGGTCGTAGAACAACTGGGATTGTTGGACCAAATCGTACCGACTATCTGGGTATTGAATGGCTTCAACATGGCATGCGAACCAACGAAGGGTGAGATAACTTTACCAGTAAACACTTCCAGGACCACCCAGGAAACTAAGTTCTACGTAATCGAATGGGGTATGAGGTATAATGCCTTGTTCGGAAGGCCATGGGTTCATATTATGAGAGGTGTGCCTTCAACCTTAGATTAGGCGCTGGAATTTTCCACTTTGGGAGGAGTCAAAACAATCTACAAGGAACAACCTGCCGCAAAGGAAATGTTCGATGTCGATGAAGTAATCCCGGTGCTTGTGGTTTCGACATCAAAAAGAAGGGAACTGGCCGAAGTAAAGGAAACCAAATAGCAATCAATGATCCCGACCTCAACCGGGCCGAAAAAATAGGAGGAGCACATAGTGGACAAAGAGGATGATTACAGTGTGATCTTTTATAGCGCCCGATGACACCGATGCAACTAAGTCGACAATCGAGGAATTGTAACAGGTTATACTGATCGAGCACCTACCAGATCGAAAGGTATACCTGTGCATGGGACTAACTCCCAAGATCAGGAAAACACTTATTGATTTTATTAAAGCTAACGCCGATTGTTTCGCTTGGTCCCATCTAGACATGACAGGGATCCCACCGGAGATAACAGCTGACAAATTAAACCTGGATCCAAAGCTCCATCCGGTCAAATAGAAGAGAAGGCCATAGTCCAAGATCAAACACGCATTCCTCAAAGACGAGGTATCTAAACTTTTGAAAATAGGTTCCATCCGGGAAGTTAAATACCCGGGTTAGTTAGCTAACGTAGTAGTCGTACTTAAAAAAGGAAACAAACTTAGGATGTGTTGATTATAAGGATGTAAACAAGGAGGGCCCGAAGGATTCTTTCACTTTGCCTAATATCGATCGAATGATCGACGCGACGATCGGGCATAAGATACTGAGTTTTCTCAACGCTTATTCCAGGTGCAACCAAATTCGGATGAACCCGGGCGATCAAGAAAAAACTTCTTTCATAACCAAATTTGGCACCTACTGTTATAACGTAATGCCGTTTGGGCTGAAGAACGTCGGTGCCACATACCAACGGCTAGTTAACTGGATGTTCAAAGAACAAATGGGGAAATCAATGGAGGTTTATATTGACGATATGTTGGTTAAGTCCTTGCGAGCAGAGGACCATTTGAAACATTTGCAAGAAAGCTTCGACCTATTGAGGAAGTACAACATGAAGCTAAAACCGGAGAAGTGTGCCTTCGGGGTGAGATCGGGCAAGTTCCTCGGGTTCATGGTATCTAACCGGGGAATAGAATCAACCCAGACAAAAATAAAAGCTATAGAAGATATCACCATAATTGACAACGTTATGGGAGTACAAAGACTGACCGGGAGAATAGCCGCATTGGGCTGGTTTATTTCGAGATCGTCGGATAAGAGCCATCAGTTTTTCTCATTATTGAAAAAGAAGAAAGACTTCTCTTGGACCCCGAGTGCCACCAAGCTTTAGAAGAACTCAAGCGTTACTTGTGGAGCCCTCCCTTACTGCACACTTCAAAGGCGGACGAACATCTATACCTCTACTTGGCGGATTCCAAGGTGGAGGTAAGTGGTGTCCTCGTTCGGGAAGAAGAAGGTACGCAATTTCCTATTTATTATATTAGTAGAACCCTAGGCGATGACGAAACAAGGTATCCACACTTAGAAAAATTAGCGTTCGCCTTGTAAAGTGCTTCTAGAAAATTAAAATCGTACTTTGAATGCCACCTCATATGTGTCGTGACTTCGCACCACCTGAGGAATGTTATGCATAAGCCCGAGCTCTCGGGCCTATTGGCCAAATGGGTCGTAGAAATCAGCGGGTATGATATTAAGTACAAACCCCGAACCGCCATAAAATCTTAGATTTTGGCGGACTTTATGCCGGCCTTGGTCCCCGAGGTCGAGAAGGAATTACTTCTCACTTCGGGGATTAGCTCAAGGATCTAGACCCTATCCACGGATAGTGCTTATAACGTGAAGGGGTTTGGGCTGGGCATCGTATTAAAACCACCTACGGGTAACGTAATTAGGCAGTCTATTAGAACCCTAAATTTGACATACAACGAGGCAGAGTATGAGGCTATGATTGCAGGTCTAGAACTAGCTAAGAGCCTGGGGGAGAAGTGATCGAAACCAAATGTGACTCCCTCCTAGTCATGAACCAAGTCAATATAATGCTTGAAGTAAATGAGGAATGGATGCGAAGATACTTGGATAAGTTGCATGTGACCTTATACCAATTCAAGGAATGAACTCTACAATACGTACCTCGAGATCAAAATAACGAGGCCGGTGCATTGGCTAATTTGGGGTCATAGGTCGATTCCGATGAATTCGACCTCGAAGTAGTAGTACAACTGATGAACTCGGTGGTAGAAGAATGTCAAGCCGAGGTGAACTCGATGAGCTTGACTTGAGACTAGAGAAAAAAAATACATAGACTAACTAAAGAAAGGAAAATTGCCATCGAATCCCAAGGAGTCAAGAGCCTACGAGCTAAAGCTGCCAGGTTCAGCTTGGTCGAGGGGAAATTGTTTAGAAGATTTTTTTTCGGGATACTAGCTCGGTGCTTGGGTCCGGGGGAGACCGACTACGCCATGAGATAAGTACACGAGGGCACTTGTGGAAACCACTCGGGAGCAGAATCTTTAGTTCAGAAATTGATTAGAGCCGGTTACTACAGGAACAAGATGGAGAAGGATACAAAATACTTCATACAAAAATGTAACGAGTGACAAAGACATGCCACGATGATTTATCAACAAGGGGAAATGCTTCACCCAGTCCTATCGTCATGGCCGTTTATGAATTGGGGGATGGACATCATCGGTCCCCTGCGATGGGCACCTAGTAAAGCCCAATACTACTACTCATGACCGATTATTTCTCCAAGTGGGTCGAAGCTCAAGCGTTCGAGAAGGTTCGGGAGAAAGAGGTCATCGACTTCATATGGGATCATATAATATGCCGATTTGAGATACTACCCGAGATTGTTTGCGACAGTGGGAAGCAATTCGTCGGCAACAAGGGGTAAGTAAGTTTCTCGAAGACCAAAAAATTAAAAAGAACTTATCAACACCTTACCACCCTAGTGGGAACGGACAAGCGGAGTCAAAAAACAAAGATATACTCCCAAACTTGAAGAAAAGAATGGCCGATTGGAAGGGAAAGTGGAAAGAAATCTTGCCCGAAATCTTATGGGCATATCGAACGACTCCGAAGTCAAGTACCAGTGCGACCCCATTCTATTTAGTCTATGGCACAGAAGATCTAATCTTGGTCGAGGTGGGGAAACCAAGCCTAAGGTTGCGATTAGCTACTGAGACGTTAAACGGCGAGGCCATGGCCACGAGTTTGAACTAATTAGACGAAAGGCGAGAAGCCACCCTGGTCCGGTTAGCTGCCCAAAAGCAGCGAATGGGGATGTACTATAACCAAAGGGCTAACCTTCGACATTTCCAAGTCGGGGACTTGGTATTAAGGAAAGTTACACTACACACCAAGAACCCAAACAACGGGAAACTAGGCCCGAACTGGGAAGGTCCATATAGAGTTGCCGGAATAACAGGGAAAGGTTCATATAAGCTCGAGTCAGGGAACGGTGTGCAACTACCGAACAACTGGGACGTGGCACACTTAAAATAGTACTACTGCTAAGGTGCAAACACAATTTCCTTTGAAATTTGTTATGCTTTGGACTAACTTATGCAGGTACTCGGTCAAGGGTAAATTTGACAATTAGGTCTGAAAGCATGTGTTGTACTCTTTTTCTCTTGGACCAGTTTTTCCAGAAGTGGGTTTTACGACAAGAGTTTTATGAGGCAACAGTAAAACGTGCTACCTTGTTTACGAAGACCGGCCTAAGGCCGAAATTTCTGACCACCCGTATTGGACCGACAGTATTCGAGCCCTCACAAGTTTAGTCTCAAATACTGTGGGGGGGGGGGGAGGGGGATTACGCCCTAAGTTAGGATCTTTAGAAAGTGTTCTTATTTGATATTAAAATCTAAGGGTCGCTTATTAGAATTCATTGTAGGGATCAAACGGTCAAACGAACTGTACCCGTGTAGCTCATTCTTGCCATGACAGAGAGCTTATGCGTCTCCGATACTCTACATGCAAAGTAATGAAAGTAATTTTCCCTCTATATTTTATCACGTCGCATTTGCACCATCGATATATTCATTGAGTTACTTAGAACAAATAAGGGATCCTAAATCCTAGAGCCTACAGGCCTCCCTGAGTCGGGGACTGTTGTCTGATAATAAGATCGGACAGCTCGGGCCATCGAATCCCGGAGGCATCGAGCCTATTAGGAAGGGCTCGAACATGAAAGGCTATGGCCAACTCAAAATTTCTCGGAGACGTCCAAGTCCGTAATCAGAAAGTAAGGTCCTTACATATGATTAAAACCTATTAAAAGGTCGCCCTCGGCAAAACACCATTGGGTACGATTGAAATATTCAAGTATCTTAAAGTCTTCATTTTTATCGGGTATTTCGAAGCCTAAGCAACTCATAGTTGTTATTGAAACCAGGCCTCATTCGAGCTTCGGGGAAATGAGCACTCTAGATTATGTCAAATTTTATGCTAAGGCATTAATGACATTCTTCAAATAAAGAGTTTCAAATGGATACTAAAAAGTAAAAGACACATTATGGCTGAAGGGAAAATTTTATATATATATTTCAAAAGGCACGATAAAACGGCCTCAAAATAAACAAAAAAAAATTACAAAAGAAAACAAAAAATAAACTAAGGCATCTCCGCCTAGTCTTCACTAGAGCGTGATTCATGCCGGAACCCGTGGGCTCATATATCTCTTTAGCCTCCGCTTCAAGCCTCTTTGCCTCTTCAATCTCAACCATTAAATCGAACCCCTGGGCGTGAATTTCCTCGAGGGTCTTCCTTCGGGATAGCCACTTTATGTACTCAACCTTTGTTATCAAGCGGCCCCCGGCTATTTCCATATCGTTTTTATATTGGGCCAGCATCTCCTGGACCTCAGAGGAATTAGTCAAAGTTGCCTCTAACTTGGACTTCAACGCGGTATACTCCTGACCGAGGTCGTCCCGTTCTGAAACGGTTGAACTCAGTTGTGCTCGGAGCTCATCATTTAGCCGAGACTACTTATCGACCTTATCCTTCATCACCCTAAGCTTGTCCTTGACCGATGCCAACTCCTCTTTGGTAGCCTCCATTTCGGAGGCTAGAAGGTTCATCCTGCTCCTCAACATCTCGGCCGAAGCTTTGAGCTCGTTCATCTCGGCTCGAAGCTGGTCAATCAGGTCTATCTTCTCCTGAACCTGCGAGGTTGCGTCATTAGCTACTACGCTTAACCTCTCGTCTTCAAACTCAAATATCCTTACCTTCTCGACCAGTTCGGCATGCTCCCGTTTCATGCACGAAACCTCCCTTTGAGCCTTTTCCAGCTCAGCTTGGAGAATGGGGAGGTCCTTGAGGGCCTCGTTTCTCTGCTCGTTGAGAGCCTTGTACATGTATGTCTGTCAGGCTTGCTCTTGAGCTCGAACTCGAGCTAGCTCATTTCCATCCGAGACCGATGGAAGCTTTCATAATGGAGTACCAAGGCCTCAAAAACAAATTGATGAGATCATTAAGATACGTGAGGTTAAATGAGCTACACGAAGGACACAAAGAAAGGGAAATATACCCAGTTTAGTGCCTGTTGTGCCTCGTTGAAGAGGCTCAATGCGCTCACCTCGTTCACCTTCGTCTGATCCTCTTGGGTCACCCAACAACAAAGATAGTTGGCCACAACAACGGGTCCGGACAACACTCGTTTATCCGTCAGGATCGTAAACGCGACTGTTATTTTGCAATGGGGATCCACCTTTGGAGCAGGGAACTACTTCACCAGCTTTAGGCTCGAGCTCGGCCCGCTTGCTTATGGTAGCACGTCTTTTTTCGGGATCTCCATGTGACCGAACCCGTAGTAATCCTCCAATGCGCCGATGTATACGCCTTCAAAGATTAGGTTGAGGGCCTCGTTTGCGGCCCGCGATGTCTCGTTTGGTTTGTCTTTGATGGCGTGAGCCTCATAGAATAAAGACTCTATGTGAGATGGAAATTCCGTGATGTTAATGACACCGACGGCTTACCTCGGAGCAGGGGTAGCTTCTTGGGAGTTCGTAGCCACTGGTTCTCCTTCGAGCTCCCGAACAAAAGAAAGGTCGACTTCTCGGTCACTTCCCTCGGTCGCTGCTCGTTCTTCTTCATCAACGGCCGGCCCATGGGCGACGAACTCTAGGTCATCATCTTCAGGATAGTCGCTGAGCCGGTAAAAGGAATCGGGGTCCGGTACCCTGTGCCGAGTACTCTTCTTGTTACTCTTTTGGGCTCGGACCGCTACCCTCAGGGGCGGAGCTATAGCTTCGATAACGGGTTCGGCTGAACCGAGTAGCTTTAGTGCAAACCCTATATTTGTCTTAAGAAATTCATTGAATAAGTACAAATTCTTACTTTAGAACCCAGTAACATAAAAAGGATAAAATCCTGAACCCAGCAACTTCAAATTCTGGCTCCGCCTCTAGCTACCCTCTTCTTCTTGGCTTCGGCGTCCGGGGAACCCGAAGACTTCCTCTTTCTTCTCTTTTCTCCTCCTTCTTCGCAATAGCCTCAGGCTGTCCCAAAGCGGAGGGTTTATCGGGTGAGGAAGAAGCCTCGCCCTCGTTCAATGCCCGGAGTTCAGTGGTCTTTGGCAAACCTATGAAAGAAAGAGAGGGAATTAGAGTAAATGAAAGATGAGTATGAAAGTGGACTTGGTCATGGAGAGCACTCACAATGGGAACGGGCCTCCCACTTGCCCTTCGAGAGTTTGTGCCATTTGCGCTCGAAGTACGACAGTTGTTGCAGATCCCCTCGACCCACTCTTTAAAGCAGGGAACTGCGTTGGGGAATCGGGCAACCGCTACATGATGGTAGAACCAGGCAATGAAAAAAAAGAACAAAAATCCAAAAGAAATTCTACATACTCAAAAAGGAGAGAAACTTACGGGATAGGTTCCACTTTTCAGGGAACGGTAGTAACTCGGAGGGAAGGAGATCCTCATTTTTCACCTAAGCGAATCTTCCATGCCATCCTCGATCCCTATCTTCGTCAATGCTCGAGAATGGAGCTTTCTTTGCCCGACGAACGAGCTTGATTAATCCCCCTCGGAAGATTAGGGGATTGTTGAGACGAAGTAGATGGTCGAGGATAAACTAGGGTGCCTCAGTGTTATTAGCAAATTGGTGGAGAAGGATCACGATCCTCCAAAAGGACGGGTGAATCTGCCCAAGGTAGACCTCAAACCTTTGGCAAAAGTCGAGTACTATGGTGTCCACCGGGGCAAGTGTGAAGCGGTATATGCAAGAACTTAGATACCCCTCCACATGTGTGGTGATGTCCTCATCAAGACTGGGGACGACCACTTCTTTGCCCTCCCATTTGTAGTCCTCCCGAACCGTAGGGAGAGTGTCCTCGGTTATGGAGCATATGTAACTCTATACCTCCTCTCCTCGATCCCCTTGACTGGAAGCTTTTTCGACCTTGAAGTCGTTTTCTACAGAGCAGCCTCCGTGGATGAAATTCTTTAGAGGAGGTTCCAGGGCTACTTCAGGTATGACCACCTTAGCATCCGTGGTCGAGTTAGAAGTTGAAGGGACAGTCTGTTGGGGCACAGATTTCAAAGTCTTCGCCATCGAGTTTAGGGAAATATGAATGTATGAAGGTGAGTATGAAGATTTAAAGATGAGGATGAAGATTTGAAGGTCAAACTTAAAGGTTCAAGGATGAAGTATGAAGATTTGAAGATGGGAAGATGAAGATATGAAGATATGAAGAACTATGTATGAAGATTTGAAGGGGTTAAGAGCAAGTGAAAAGTTCGGGGGTAAATTGAGGAGTTCTAGAATCCGAAAGTAAAAAAGTGAAAAATGGACCGACGCTTTTATAGAGAAGAGGTAATTAATGCGTGACTTTTCGCATTCGAGGGCGGTCAACTGATGGATGACATGTGTCTGAAGTCATAACGACGTGACTAATGGGACGTTTCACTGACCCGTCGACCCGGGTGTAGCGTACGGAAGAAGGAACCAGGGTTAATTAATCACTTCTCCGAAAAGTGAGGGGTCTATCTGTGTACAGGTAAAATCGAGGACAATGTTACCCCCGATTCCCCAATAAAGAAATGAGAGGGAAGCACGATCCAATGCAACTTCAAAAGAAGCCGAAGGATCCCTCGTGTCGGAGCTTACCTTATTTAGACTTGTACTAGGATTGAAATTCCTCTACTATATAAAGGGGATAATTTTTTTTATTTTAACATACTGTTGACACGCATATCAAAGAAATAAGAGTTTATTTCTGTCTTTTTGGTATTATTCAAAGTGTTCTTCAGTTAATCTCTTCTTTAATTGCAACCAAGCCCATATCGAGGGTTCGATCGAGGACGAGTTTCACTATTCAACTTAAGACTAGGCTTGACTATTCCATTACGATTGGTTTGATCGTTCATTCTCTCTTTGGTTTAATTACTTGCTGTTCTTAGATCATTCGTATTGAATTAAATCACGTATCCTTTAAACCGCGTACAAATTTAATTGTTACTCATTTTTAAGGGTAAACAATACTAAAATTCTTTTTAATATTTTTCTTTTGGAAGGAGATAAAATGAATTTGGTATCTTTTCATATATTTATATGGTTGACTTTAGATGATATAGTGGACCATATTTCATATATTGTATCTCCCTCTAATCTCGATGGAACATAGATAAATATGAATATTTGATTATTGTTATAAAATATAACTCAAAGTAACAAGGAAAAACAAGCTAAGAGATAAATTGAGAAAGAAAGAAGAGATTCTTATTTCTTCTTCAATTGTGTGTATTTTCCTATCTATTACAAGGCCTTTATATAGGCATGAAAAGTGAAAAAATATGTCATTGAATATGTCATTAAATATAGAAAATATGTCATTGAATATGTCATTAAGCATTTGAGATGAAGATCATGGAGGAAGAGTAGACATCCACCATAATTTGATATTTCTTATAACACTCCCCCTTGGATGTCCATAGATAATGTGCTTCGTTAAAACTTTATTTAAAAAAAATCTAGTGAAGGAAAAAAAGTACACATGTTTAGAAATACGCTTTTTGGTTGACTCATTAAAAATCTTGCAAGGAAAACCCAGTGGGACAAAACCTTGTAAGGGAAAAAGAGAACAACGCGTATTAACTCCCCCCGATGAGAGCATCAGTTCACATCCTTAAGTCTTTGCATCCCAATTTTGTACACTAGTTTCTTGAAGGTTGACGTCGATAGAGATTTGGTGAACAAATCAGCCATATTATCACTTGAACGACTCTGTTGCACATTGATATCACCATTTTTTTTGAAGATTTTGTGTAAAAAATAACTTTGGTGAAATGTGCTTTGTCCTATATCCTTTTATGAATCCTCACTTCAATTGGGTTATGCATGCTGCATTGTCTTCATACAAAATTGTGGGTAGTTTGTCACACTTCAAACCACATTTGTCTCGAATAAGATGTATTATAGATCTCAACTAAACACATTCTCGATTTGCTTCATAAATAGCAATTATCTCAGTATGATTAGAAGAAGTAGCCACGATTGATTGCTTAGTCGATCGCCAAGATACGGCAGTGCCTCCACATGTAAACACATAACCTGTTTGAGATCGAGCCTTGTGTGGGTCAGATAAATGCCCAGCATCGGCATTACCAATAAGATCGGAATTGCAATCATTGCCATGAAATAAGCCCATATCGGTAGTCCCTTTTAGATACCGCAATATGTGTTTGATTCCATTCAAATGTCTACTTATAGGAGCAGAGCTATATCTTGCTAAGACATTAACTGAAAAAGTTATGTCAGGCCTTGTAGTGTTAGCAAGATACATTAGTGCACCAATTGCACTAAGATATAGTACTTCAGGACCAAGAAGCTCCTCATTCTTTTCTTGAGGTCGGAACGGGTCTTTATTCATATCAAGTGATCGAACAACCATCAGAGTGCTTAATGGATGTGCTCCATCTATGTAAAACCGTTTCAATACCTTTTCTATGTAGGCAGATTGATGAAAACAAATCTCGTTTGCCAAATTGTTCAATTTGCAAACCAAGACATAATTTTGTCTTTTCGAGATCTTTCATCTCGAATTCCTTCTTTAAATAATCAATTACCTTTTGGAGTTGTGTAGGAGTTCCAATAAGGTTTATGTCATCAACATATACGGAAATTACAACAAACTCCAATGTTATTTTCTTTATAAAAACACATGGACAAATGACATCATTTATATAACCTTCCTTTAATAAATATTCACTAAGGCGGTTATACCACATTCTTCCTGATTGCTTTAGGCCATACAAAGATCTTTGCAATTTGATGAAATTATTTCCCTGGACTTTGAATTATGTGCGTTAGGAATTTAAATCCCTCGGGAATTTTCATGTATATCTCATTATCAAGTGAGCCGTAAAGGTAGGCTGTAACCACATCCATTAAATGCATATTAAGCTTTTCATGGACAACAAAACTAATGAGATAACGGAACATTATAACATCCATAACAGGAGAATACATCTCTTCATAATCGACGACATACCTTTGTGAAAATCCTTCTGCAACAAGGTGTGCCTCTTTGTACCTCATTTTTCTCAGTTCTTTTACGTACAAAGACCCATTGATAGCCAACAGGTTTAACACCATTAGGTGTTTGTCCTACAAGACCAAAACCTTCACGTTTCACAAGTGAATCCAACTCAGATTGGATTGCCTCTTCCCATTTTGGCCAATCACGTCTTTGTCGATATTCTCCAACAGATTGAGGTTCAAGATCCTCATTATTTTGCATAATGCTAGATGCAATATTGTATGCAAAGACATAATCTACCATTATATTCAATCAATTAAAATTTGTCTCAATATCGATTAGGTTTATTGATAGTTCCTTATTTTCTTGAGTCTCAGTCTCATTGATTTCCTCATGAATCTCAGGATTAGTTAAATATGAGTTTCTTTATGAGACTCATTCGTAGTGTCATCTTGATCATTTATTTTCTTTTTTCTAGGATTTCGATCCTTAGAACCCAATGGTCTGCCACGCTTTAGGCGTGCTTTTGACTCATTAGCTATGATACTAGAAGATTTTCTAATAGGGATATCAATACGGATTGGAACATTCTCTGCAGGGATATGTGATTTCGTTATCCTTTTCAGATCCGTAAATGCATCTGGCATTTAATTTGCTATTTTCTGTAAATGGATAATCTTTTGCACCTCTTTTTTACAAATAGAGGCACATGGATCAAGATGAGACAATGATGTATTTTTTCACAAAATTAATAGAGGCATGTGGATCAAGATGAGACAATGATGTATTTTTTTTATAAAATTTCACGTTTGGTTTCACCAATTTCTCCCCCTAATTTTGGGGAAAATGGCTCATCGAAGCGACAATCTGCAAATTGAGCAGAGAACAAATCTCCCGTTAATATTTCAAGGCAGCAAATAATAGAGGGAGATTCAAACCCAACATATATTCCTAACCTTCTTTGGGGACCCATCTTGGTGGGATATAGCGGTGCTACAGGCATATATACAACATATCCAAAAATTCTTAGATGGGATATATTAGGTTCATGACCCAAAATTAATTGCAACAAGGAATATTTATGATAATTTATCGGTCTGAGACGAATTAGCATTGCTGTATGAAAAATGGCATGACTCCAAACTGAAGTGGGTAACTTGGTTTTCATGAGTAATGGTCTTGCTATCAATTGAAGACGTTTAATCAAAGATTCTGCAAGGACATTTTGAGTGTGAACATGAGCTACAGAATGTTTCACTTTTATCCCAATTGATAAGCAATAATTATTAAATACTTGGGATGAAAACTCAGTGGCATTATCAAGTCTAATAGACTTAATTGGATTATCGGGAAATTGTGCCCGTAATCGAATTATTTGTGCCATTAATTTTGCAAATGCCAGTTTGCGAGATGACAATAGGCATACATGAGACCATCTAGAAGATGCATTTATTAAGACCATAAAATATCTAAATGACCCCCTAGGTGGGTGAATAGGTCCACAAATATCCCCTTGTATATGTTTCAAAAACGCAGGGGACTCAATCCCAACCTTTGTTGGTGATGATCTAATAATCAACTTGCCATGATAACAAGAAGTGCAAGAAAATTCATTATTTAAAAGAATATTTAAATTCTTTAATGGATGCCCATTTGAGTTCTCTATAATTCGTCTCATCATAATTGATCCGGGATGTCCCAATCGATTATGCCAAAGTACAAAAGTATTGGAATTAGTAACTTTTTTGTTTTCGATAGAATGTGCTTCAATTGCACTAATTATTGTCCAATAGAGGCCACAAGATAAAGATGGAAACTTCTCAATAACCCTTTTTTGGCCAGAGACATTCTTGCTAACGATGAGATATTCGAGATTATTCTCATCTATTGTCTCAATATGAAATCCATTTCGACGGATATCTTTAAAACTCAACAAGCTTCTCTTGGACTTGGAGGAGAACATTGCATTCTCTATGATAAGTGTTGTTCCCTTAGGCAGAGTTATAGTAGCTCTTCCAGAGCCTTCAATTAATTTTGTACTACCATATATTCATCAACATCTATATGGTGAATATCTCTTTTAAAGAGAAAGTTATACCATTATGGTCATGGTCAAAATTAGATGTTAGATATGTTTCTTGCATTATTATTATCCTTTAATAATCACATTGCCAAAATATTTTGGCGTATAATAGGTATGTGACCAATGACCATTCATGCTATAATAATGATATTATTTTTTTATTTCATCTCAAATCGCCTTCTCGAGGTGAGTGTGATATATTTACCAATACCACTAGCACGTTCATATTCTTGCAAGAATGAATATGTATTCATAATGATTATCACATTGTTTTCACATTCACTTCAGGAATGGAACATAATAATCCATGCGTGCTTTATAAATCTCAACATCACTTTCACATAGTGAAGGATTATTTTGAGAGCCATTATTGTTCTGATTACCATAATGATCATGATTATAATTTCGTTCATTACCATCCATTCAAACCTCCATTGTAACATCATGTCTTATTTTAGACTTATGGGACGAGTTTCCACTATTGGTGGCGATTGAATTTAATTTACATATGCGAACTTTTATTAATTGAACTCAATCAAATAAAAAGTATCAAGCAAATATAGAAAAATACATAATCAATTAACATCTACGTGTCCTTTATGATAATTATCCCACTTTAAGATGGAAGAGTTATGTGATAAAATAGAAAGGGAAAATATGTGCTCTCTCAAAAGTTTTCACTTCGTGTTTCTTAATATTAACACATAGGAACATAATACTTGTTATAGGAAAAATATTTATCGTTCTTTACACCAAAAATCCTTACATGATTTGATGAAATTTCAAGAAAAACTTTTTCGTAAAGCAAGTTTGTTCATGTATGGAAACATAAATAGAAAAGTGTAAAGAAACTTGAAAACTAATTAGAAAAAGCTAACCGTGATGGCTGAATATATGCTGGCATTGTACACCTTATACTGCCATCGTTCTTACCATATTATTAACATTAAATGACGCTACCGACACTAGCCGTATCATAACAATTCAGTTGGCTAGAACTTCGTGCTGATAACGTGTTATAAAATATAACTCAAAATAACAATATGGAACAAGGAAAAACAAGCTAAGAGATATATAGAGAAAGAAAGAAGAGATTCTTATTTCTTCTTCAATTGTGTGTATTTTTCTATCTATTACAAGGCCTTTATATAAGCATGAAAAGTGAAGAAAATATGTCATTGAATATGTCATTAAGCATTTGAGATGAACATCATGGAGGAAGAGTAGACATCCACCATAATTTGATATTTCTTATAACAATTATATATTTGAATTACCAGAAAATCTCGACATCTATATTCGTGAGATATTCATTTTGAAATAACAGATGGAAGAGTATTTTGTTATCAGATACGTCGGTGGCTCGACTATAAGGCCAGTAAAGCAATGGCTTGTGGCCCAACTTTTTGAGGGCCCTTTTTTCCTTAAAGATGTATTATATATGTATTATTAAAAAAAATGTGTGTACATTTAAATTTAAAAAGAATTTTTTTGGAGCGAAAGTACAATAACTTTAATGTGAGGAGTGTTGTAATAATTAGAGAATGGATTCCTTACATGGGTAGGGTAACTATTTTTTTTGCCTTATTTATATCCTAACAACTAATATATTGACATTTTTCATTCTCTCTTTTATTATTCTTATTCTCAATATTGAAAAGTCTCTTAATCGGCAACTTATCGCGGCTTACAAGTTGTCTTCTTCAGAATATCAAGTATTACAATAAGCAATCATTATATTAAAGCAATGCACCGCTTTTCGATATCATTATATCAACTTATCTTGCTCTATAGTTTCTTACCCTTTGAATTCTGCTACTATTTATTGTTTCTTATACTTCAATTATCTTATTTATCAGTGATAGTTATTGCTCCTTTTTAGACTGCTTTATCATGATTATTCACCTTCCTTACTTTCATTTTCATACTGCATTGAATTGATTTCCTTATCTGACCTTTTTTTTGCCATGCTTTCTCTTGAGCCAAGGGTCTTTCGGAAACAATCTCTCTGTCGGTAAGGTCTGCGTACACTCGACCTCCCCAAATCCCACTTTATGGGTTTTTAGTGGGTATATTGTTGTTGTATATCAACTTATCAAATTCTTGAGCCGGTTTTATTATTCTACCTTTATTTTATACTTTTTCATTGAAATTTGTCCTTAATATTCTTACTTAGGGTCTTTATGTGAAATTTGGCTTTAGGCCCCAATCTTGTTGAGACGCCCTGAATTCAGATAGCAAAATGGTTATTTTAGCATCCTCGCAAATTCCAGCATATTCAGAGGTGAAAGGATCAAATTTGTCCATGCACTGCTTGAAATTAAGTAATTTTATCTCTGTTAAACTTTTGGTCTAATATTATCCCCCAGTTAAGAATTCTTTTTTTATTTTTTCTTTGATAAATGAACTCCAACTTGAGAATAATTTTATCATAGTTCAAAGTTGAAGGATAAATTTGGACCTTCTTTATCGAAGAGTTGGGACGCTATTTCACGTTAAAGCTCTGTTAATGAAAAGGACAAGTACGAGATATAACGGTAAGGATACAAGGCTGCTGAACTACCATGTTTTCAAAATTAGCTCAATTAAAGCACCACTTGTGAAGAGTTTAAACAAGAAGAGAAACTCTAAGCATTTCCCTAACTCACTCTCTTACATTCTTATAGTGAATAACCAAAAATATATATTATCAGTAAATATCACTAATTAAATAGATACCTTTCCATCAAACAGAAGGAATAAGCTAAAAAGAAGGGAAATGCTCAAGAAAAAGTAAACGAGAATTATAAATAAATCATATTCTTTATTCTACCAGCCTCCCCCTCCCCCCCCCCAAAAAAAAAACCAAGAAGAAAAATAATTAAATTTTAGAGCGCAAACGAAATAAGTCAAAATTTATCTATAAATAAAGTACTTTCGTTGTTCCAATTTATGTGAACCTGTTTGACTGAAGTTTAAGAAAAAATAAGATTTTTGAAATTTGTGGTCCTAAACATGTCAGAAAGGGGTTCAGAGTATTTGTATGGTTATAAAGCCTTCTTAGAACGCAAACGAAATAAGTCAAAATTTATCTATAAATAGAGTACTCCCTCTGTTCCAATTTATGTGAACCTGTTTGACTGGAATTTAAGAAAAAATAAGATTTTTGGAATTTGTGGTCCTAAGCATGTTAGAAAGGGGTTCAGGGTATTTGTATAGTTATAAAAACTTCTTATTAACGGTAGAACTAAAAATTTAAGCTAAAATATTATTTTAAATTTAAAAAAGGGTTATTCTTTTTTGAACGAACAACAAAGGAAATAAGTTCACCTAAATTGGAACGGGGAGTATAACGTAATTAGTCTCTCCATCCAAACTGTAGAGCCTAATTTGTCATTTTATGACTAAATTTGATAGCAGAGACATGCATGAACTCCGTACAGAAACTGATTCTCTTTTGTGCCCATTTGTTGGTAGCCTCAGAAAAGCATTCAATCGTCTCCTCAATAAGTCCAAAGATCACTTATAAACCATCTTCACATACTTAAACTATATATTCCTTTCGAAAAAAGCACTTCATATGTCTGGTGCCTAAAGTATATTAAAATACAAATTCATTTTCCTGCTAAAGTTCTTACAATATAATTAAAGAAATGTCTCTATTTGTTTTGCATAAAGCTAGATTTGTATCCCCCTCCCCTTCCATAAAAAGTTTGCTGTTCATTCCTTAATTATTTTTTTTAAAGAACTACGTACATGGGAAAGACATATATATAATAGAGTATTAGCTTTTATATATTGACAGAATAAAAGAATTTATAAACTAATCATATCATCTAAGATAAGAAAAGGGGCGTAATCGTCCATAAGAGAGAATAATAGCTTGGAAACAAACAAAGAACTTGCTATAGCTGATTAAATTCACGTTTAATATGAAAATTCTTTACATGATCGGTATATATAAGTTAAATACATAGTACTGTATAATATATTACAGGCTTTACCTGTTCATTTCCTTCGCTAGCAGTATTAAGGATATATTCCAATAGATGGGGATATCATCTTTTGAATTCCTTTGGTTAGTGTGAATGTCTCTTTAGAATAAAAGGTTGAACATGTGCAATCCAAGCTGCTTTTCGGCTTCTAGTCACTATCACCTACAAAATCAGTAGATGCCCACCCAATCTTTTCTCTTCAAAATACTTATTTAAGTATTCATCATCTAAGCGTTACCTTCTTAATTATAATAATAATAATGAGAGATTCCCTTTTCATGCCTTTGCCATGATTTAACCAAGTGCTGCAATGATCTACACCAGGGCTTCTTATTGACAAAGTTTTTTCTAAACATTTATATATATGGAGAACTCCATATTAATCTGTGGGACAACGGACATAGGGTCAGAATACTGCTATATAAGTAATTAACTTCCATATATTGATAATGTAAGAATTATCTATATATGCTATAACGTAATGTAAATGATAATTACAATAAATCGTTTATCAAAAATAAATAAATCAGTAATCTAAAATATTAGACAGATTAATTGGCGGCTAGGACAGACTACATAGGTTCAAATACACATACAAGCTAAAAGCATGGGTATATTTAGGATTTCTAAAATATGGGTATACCACTAAAAAACGAAAAAAAAGTACGGAGTGGGATCAATCCACATTGCTTTGGATAAATAACTCAGTTTCAACCAAGTGCATCATTTAATTTTTTGAAGCATGGGGCTAACAGATAATATTCGATCAATTTTACGAAATATATATATATATATATATATATATATATATATATATATATATATATATAATACGACGAAAAGACTATGTGTTTATATAACACCATAAAAACGGCCTAAATCCTCCCGGCTAAAAGCCCTAATATGTGGAGGAGCTTAAGAAAATAACAACTCAATGAACCCTAAGATGGGCATATGACGTACAAGGACAATGCTATCAAGTATTACAATGAGAAAACACTTTTTACGTAACGATTTTCTTTTTTCTTTCTGTAAACCTGTGTATACGTACAAATAATAAAATATAAAAGCATAAACGAACGCTAGGATTTGAAAAGAGATGTGAATTTGGAGAAATGATCAGAATTTTGTTGAACTTTATACGTACAAGAAGGGGACAAGAGTAGTGAGTACTCATGACCGCCTACATTTTCTTGTTTGTGTTGAGCTCCAAATGAAGCTCAAGAAAGGGAGCTTAACACGTTAGCCTACCACTAGACATACCAAATACGATTAAAATATGCTCAATGAGTTATCCTCTAATTATGGTCATTCAAATGGACACATAAGATTGAGGTTAACTAACATGAATATTGAATAAGCGCAGTCCGATACACAAAGTATCTTACGTTTACGCAGGATCCGAGTAAGAGTGGCACCCCAAAGGAGTATGATATTAGCAGTCTACCCTAATGCTTGATGAACGCATCAGAGGCTGATTCCACGGATCGAATCCGTGGTATGTAGGTCATACGAAGACAAATTAACAGTTGCTCCAAGTCTCCACTTCAACATGAATATTAAATGCATAAACAAAATTTTACACTATCAAGTTACTTAGAAACTTAAAATTTTTAATAACGTATTATGAGCAAGTAATCTAAAAAGCAAGATAAATGAACGGTAATAACAGGCAAAACAATTTTGATAATGTTTAAAAAGTTTACACTTTCAATATAATTTAAGAGCCCGTTTGGACATAAGAATTTTTTTCTTTTTTTCAAAAAAAAGTTTCAAAACAATGTTTGGTTATGAAAATTTTATATTTTTTCAAATCCAACTTGAAAATATATTTTCAAATTTGAAAAACTGGTGAGAACCAGTTTTTCAATTGAAAAATTAGAAAGTTGGTATTTTTAAGTTTTACATATTTACCTTATATTTTTAAAATTTATAAAAGGACCCAATCAGTTATTAAACCTAGGTAACACCTACAACTAACCACAATTTGATTGAGTGGCATTAGACTATAATTTGATATCCACTGTTGAGATCTATAATTTATACTTTTACTTGAAGGAGCCACTACAACTTCTATTAGAGATTGTTCGTACAACTAAACGATCAACATGTTTGATTGTTTGTTTCAAGTAGGATAATCAAGTTGGAGTGGTTTTAATATATTTTTTTAATTGTGGGGTATAAATCATATTTCAGGGTTTAGAAAAAAAGTACATCCAAATATGTTGCAAAAATTATAACCAAACACAACTTGATCTTCAAATCAAATTTTAGTAAAATTTCAAATTTAAAAAAAAAATCTTGAAATTTATGTCCAAACGCCCAGTAAATCTAACAACATTTAGCCGGATAATGGGGAGAAAAGCAGCTTTGGAGTTCATAAACAACCAATAAATCAGACATTATTAATTTCCCTAACACATACGGCAGAGAGAAATTAAAATTCATGAAAAGACAAACTGCAGAGCCATATGTAAACACGGCCCCATATATATTAATTTTGCAGACCAAATTAAGGCAAATAATTCTTCATTGGAATCACAAAAGAATACAAGAGCACTGATCTCTTTCTCTCTCGATATATATCTGATTTTGAACTTTTCCTTCTTTTCCCTTCTTATCCAGTGTATATTATTTTACATGTACATAAAAATTTAGCGAGCTATAGATTTAAAACAACTTAAATTAGGAGAAATAATTTTAAATTTTAGGATGACTTTGGGTATTGAAAAAATTGCGTACCAGGCATGAAATTATTAAAAGGACTAGGGTAAAAAGGTGGTGGTGGTGTTAAATTTGTTGTAAGTTGCTCTTGTTGGAAGCCATTTGAGGAGCTTTCCCTAGCCATATTATTGTAATGAGTCTCAGTCTCAGGGCCTTGATCATATAATATCCCTTTAAACACATGTCCTGCTATATTCACTGATGTCTGATAAGCATATTGATCCACCACATTGTCTGTTGAACTTACTCGAACACACCGAAATACTGCTGGTAAACTCACTTCTGTTGGTACATCTTCTTCTTCCCCTCCTACAATTGCAAAAATACAGCGAAAATAAGTATAAAGAAGTATTTTGAAAGAATTTTTACATTATTAGTGTATTTAATGTTTTATGTTACTAATCTCACTATTTCCAGGGACGGTTCCGGTATGTAATCATCTTTTAGGTGAAATTGAAAGTGCATAGAAGTTACACTCTTTTTGGGGTCTTTTGCTGAGTTGAGGGGTGCAATATGGTTCATCCATCTATGTTCAGCATATAACATGAGCCAAATAATTAAAGAGAATGAGAATAATAGCAGAAAATACTTGTAGCAAGTATGGTACTACTGGATATCAAAGTGAGCTATACTATGACTAGGGTTTGATGGTGTCTGCAAATAGATAAGTAATAGACATAAAGAGGGTAAGGAAATTGGCAAAAAAATGGAACTGTTGAGGTCTATTAGAAAGGGAGTCGTGGCTTAACCGATAAAGTTAATGTCTGACATGTGACCAGGAGGTCACAGTTCGAGCCGTGGAAACAGTCTCCTGCAGAATGTAGGGTAAGGCTGGACTCTTGTGGTCCGACCCTTCCCGGATCCCGCGCATAACGGGATTTTGTGTTACAGGGTAAGTCTGGACTCTTGTGCACCGTTGTTGAGATCTCTTAGTACAGTGCAATCAAGATTGTGTGTGAGGACAACAGTAGATAAATTAAGATGAAGTACCTGCAGCAAGATTATCATTTTCTCTGTATCTTTTAGGGTTTACTTGAAGCTGCTTCTGCTGCTGCTGCTGTTGTTGAATAGTGTGAAGAAGGTGGTGCCTTGGACGCCTTCTAGAGACAGGGATCCAAGTGCTTTTGACATGGGTTTGACACTGAAACCCTTGGCTTTTACAGCAAGTTCTGCACCTCAAATATGGGCAATCTTTCTTTGCTTGATTTCCACAGTCTTGACACCTACTGTTTGATGATATTCCTTCTTCTCTCATCATCATCATCTTCTTCAATTAGGCTCCCTTTTTTGCTTCCCTTATAACAGTACCCATTTCAGAAGATTGATTTCAATGTTGGTGTTTTCTTCTTTATGTTGTTAGATGGATTAATTTGTACATGTTTTTTCTGTTGCTGAATTGAGGAAGGTCTGTTGCTTTCTTTGGATTTCTTCTTCCAAGAGAGTTCATGGCTCAAGAGTACTATATGTTGGGGATTGCTTTTCCTCTTTCAAGCTGTTCTCAAGTATTTTTTTAATTATCAATAATTTTATTTTATATATATACACGGACAATATAAAAAATTTAATACTATACTTTTACCTATTAAAAAGAGGTCCTTTACTATGGTTTGTAGATTATTACTCCATGCTTGCTATAAAAGTTACAGTAGTATGTAATTTGGTTTTAAGTGATTTGGTAAAGTAAAATTTCTCTATAACGTCAACTTATATAAATTAGACGATTCTTCATCGATACAAATTTTCATTGGGCCAAAAAAGAGGGGAAAAGGTCTCTTTTGCTAGGCGGGTTTAGGTCGTTTTTACGGTGCACGTGAACCTATAATCTTTCGATCATATTATATATTTTATAAAATTAATTTAATATTATTTGTTGGCCTTTATACTCCAAAAAAAATTGAATTGTGCGTCTGGCTGAATGCTGAGTTATTTATTCAAAGAAATATGAATTTATTCTCATTTAATAATTTTTTTTCAATTTTTTTAATGGTGTACCAATATTCTAAAAATTCACTCTGCAGTGAAGGTACATGAAATACAGTGTGGATATGCCTGCACTCTTTAGAGCTCATTCAGCCATTTACACAACACAATGTGAACAGTCTATACGTACTTAATTGAAAAGCTAAGTCAAGGCAGACTGCAATGTTGCATTATTGTAACAGCAAGGCAAATGGGAGATTTATTAATTACTAGTTCAAGATATAATTTTGACTGTTGACAGCAGTAAAAAGGTAAAACAATAAGAAGACAAAGACAAGGGACAATGGCATATTAGTTACAAACAGCACTGCCAAAAGTGTAACAGCTGATCATTGTATTATGACTTCTGTGCTGTGGAAAATTAATTACAGTAGTGGTTAGCAGCTTTGTCTAGCCAGGAGGAAATATATTTTTTTTTTTATAAAAAAAAAAAGAAAGAGAACAAAAGAAAAAAAAAAAAAAGACTGTGTCCTTCCATCCAGAAAACCTTCCATCAGCCATCCAACTGGTAAAGAGAGAGGTTAGCCTTGTTTTTATGTTTTTAGCTTCTTTTCTTTTTTGTCCATTTAAAATAAAAGGGTTTTTCAAAAAACGTGTGCTCTTTCTTTTTTCTCCTTTAAACGTGCGCAGCAAAATATATCAGTATTTAACCTATATAACTAATAGAGTGATATTAATATTACACATTTATACTAATGAAAATGACAGCCAAGTGCATAAAGCATCCTATATTCACTCTGGTTCGGGGATGATTCCTAATAGAAGAGTCAAAATAGGGAAAAACATCCATATGATCCCATAGACTTCTTTTAAGTATTCCCATTTGAAAAAAGAATTGATAGTTTCTATTTCTGTTGTATCAATTATCATTTCAACGATCAACTTCTCTTATAATGATATCTATTGTTTACCCCAAAAATCGGATAATAATTGAATTTATACGTGATTTTAAGGATACGTGATCTAATTTGATACAAAATGAGAAATCAATTTTAATATGGAAGAATAAATAGAAAAATAAATACAAACCATGTAGATTGAACAACTTAAGTCTCGCAAGGTTAAGTTCCTTCAAATTTAGATGGGATATTATTGAAGACAGAATTATATGAACAAAGTTAAAAAAAAAGGGTATCTTTTTCACTTAAGTATGTCACAATGTCCCCCCTGAATTACTCCATTCCTTCTATACGTATGGGGAGATAAACCTTTAAGACATTATTTTATAAGAAATTATGTAGACCATTGCCTCCCCTTTTGACTAAATTCCGTAATTTCCGCCATAATGTTTGGTCAATGACGAGAATCACGGATACTTGTCATGTGAGTGGGTAAAGCTTTTTCCCGAGTCCGTTAGAAGCAGAATCGGTGGTGCCTTCGGTAAACTCGAGGGCGAGTATGATGGTTTTGTTGAACTTCTACTCTCGATGTCGAGCTTAGTTATATCGGTAACTTTGATCTCTTCCGTAGGTGCCGAGTCTGGAACACTTGTTCCAGATGCCTCGATCGAGCATTGAGCTCGATTCTATCCGTATACAGATAGTCCCCTCATTTTTTGGAGAGTAAGCGACCAAAAATGATATGAATCGTCGGTCCTTTCTTCGATAAATCATGACGACGGGTACATGACGTAGGTGATAAGAATATTGAAAACGTCTCATCAGTCCGATCTTCGAGGCATTAAATGTATGTCAGTTGACGGTCGTCTACCTCGAGAGATCGCTTGAGGAACCTATAAATATCCTCAAATCCATTTGTTATAACTTTTACGCTCAAATCCTTCTTGTGTTCTAAGAACTCCATCTTCTTCATCTTCTGGTTTTCCCATTGCTAACTTCAAAGTTTTCTCTTATTAACAATCTCTTTCCGTTATTTTTTTATAAAAATGGCAAAAACTACAAAGCATGTTCCTTAAAAAGAAACACCATCTTCTTCAAAACCTTCTGAAAATGCTGCTACTGAGGAACCTCCTCTGAGACCATACATCCCTATTGGTTGCCCTACTGTGGCTGATTTCAAAGTTGAGAACACGCCCATGGTACCTTGTCGATGCGAACCAGTCTCGAGGTACATATGTACGATTACGGATAACATCCTCGATAAGGTTAAAGAGGATTGCAACTGGGCAGGCAAACACGTAGTGGTCCCTACCTCTGAAGAATCAATTACCACATACATGGAGTGTTTCTTAAGTGTTTACAGTTACCCTTTCACGTTAGGTCCTCTATACCTGATTATCGTAGCCTTTTACAAAAGGTATGATGTGACGCTCGAGCAAATACATCCTTTATTTTGGAGGATCGTTATTCTGCTTCGATTCTTCGTGAACAGGGTCGAGGGATGTCCATTCACCATAGACCATCTCATGCGCATGTACAACCCTTAACTTTACCGATGAGGGTTAATTAAGCTTGCACGCCGAGCCACCAAGACCTTGTTCTCCAGTATCGACGAGGATCGAGACCGGGGTTGGTTAGGTAGATTTGTTCGAGTGAGAACCTCAGACTTAATCCAGGCTGCGGACATGTCGTTTCCTGAGAAATGGAATATGAAACGTAAGTTTTGCTTTGCCTTCAGTATTCCTTTTATTGCTTTTCATTCTGTTTGGTTTCTCATCGATGTAATGTGATGCAGTTGTTGCCCAAATGCCGAACCCCATTCCTAAACTTAAAGAGTGGGTCGAGGGCATTGCGACACAGAGACCTTACTCCGAGCATTTATGGCGTGAGCTATCGAAGGGCCGATGGGAGGCCCGTAATCATGGTAAGGATTTTTCCCTAATAATGCATCTGATCTCATTTTTTTTCATCATCAGTCCTTGATCCGTTATATTCACATTTTGTAGGTTTAGGAATGGACGTCGATATGAGGGCCCCCCTCAGTTGACGATCATATACATGCCGACCCCCTGCTCCGAAATAGGGTAAAGAGAAAAAGAAAAGAAAAGTTCTAAGTCCCTCTGCCCCTGAAAGGAAAAGACCGAGGAAGCGACTTGCACAGAAACCTAAGAAAACCAGCGCTCGAGAACTTTCATCGGACTCACTCAATCGTTTGAGGGATGAATCTGAGAAGAAGAGGATTCTGAGTTAGTAGCCTGCGTGAGAAGCGGCTCCGAAATGCCTCGAGCCGTAGAGGTCGTAGAAGAAACGGTGGCTGAAGTCTCCAAGAGGGTCGAGATCGATTTGGCCCAAGCCAGTGAGGTCGAGAAAGAAAATATGATCAGCACAAGGAGGCCAGGCTTTGAAAGGTAATCTCGGTGAAGGGGCCCAAGGAGTAGCCGATTCTTTCCATAATTTCTTTGACGGCCTAGAATCCATTGCTTCAGAGGATGTTACCGGTTTGGGCGACTTACCGGTACCAAAAAAGACATCATCCCCGAAAGCCGGTGGGCCTTCTTCAAGCCCTCGATTAGTGAACCAATTCCTAGCTCCGAGTGTTGATCCTACTCGGAGGCGGGCAATTTACATGTCCATCCCGGAGGATGCCCGGATTCTTTCTTCCCCAGTGGGGATTGCCATTTATCTTCGGTGTTTGGTGACCGAATAGGATCAAACAAAAATTAATGAGGTGGAGGCGCCCTGCCTGTTCAACGAAGCTCAACAGGCGTTGAATCGGGTAATTTCGAATGCCCCTTTATTATGTACTTAACTTTAATCATGAATAATCATATTGTTTTTTCTTTGTGTTTGTAGGCCTCGGTGCTTCATCACGAGGATTTTCTTCGATACTGGGAGGAGTCAAAATATTTCGAGGCCGAGGCTCGGGAGCTTTTCGAAAAGAGGGATGCTTACAAGCTCCTTAATGAAAAATCCAAAACTAAGCTGGAAGTGGCTCGTAAGGAACATACCATACTGGTTGAGCAGGTAAGGAGAGTTTTTGGAGTTAGTAATGATGAGTCAGACTTAGTAGCTAACAATTCAAACTCGCAGGTTCATAATAAACTTGACGTGATCGAGCAAGTTCGAGGTGAGGTGGATGCGGTCAAAGCCGAGACTAAGGAATGGAAGAAAAATATGGATCGCTTAGCCTCGGAAAAAGAGACTGCCCGGACACAGTTTTCTTCTGCTGAGATTCAGCTTCAGGCTACAAAGGAGAAGAACTTGGCGCAGGCCAAAATGATTGAGGGACTCCAATCTAAGCTAAGCTCGGCTGTTTCTGGTCAAGAAAATCTAGCCAAGGAGCTCGAGGCTGCCGAGTCAGAAGTTATTATGGTCCGAAACGAAGCTGATAAAAAAGTGGCCCAGCTCAAAGTTGATGTCGAGGCTATCTAGGAGCAGGAAAAAAACATGGTGAAGCATGCAAGATGGGAATCCCGAAGGGAGACCCGCGAGGGAGTCCATGCTCATAATTTTGACATAATGACCGAGATCGAAAACGCCAAGACATGCGAAACAAATTCTCGGAGGCTAGCTTTTCCCGATAAAGATTCCGAGGCATCTGAAGAGTCGGGTGAGTCTGGTGGTGAAGAAGAGCCCGTAGGCGACGATGTAGCCCTCGATGAGGATTAGGCCATTTTTTGTCTTTTGTACTCATTTGTTTATTGAGGCCATTCGGCCTTTGTAAAAACATGCGTCGGGGCTATCCGGCCTTTGTAACTAAATTTTGATATATATGTGTAAGGATTTTTGCTTTTATCGTTTCTCGAATTTTTCCCTTGATTTTTTATTTATCTTAACGACGGTCGAAATACCTTAGCATAAAATAATTATCTCTAAATAGCCTTAGCCTTTTAACTCGGGAAATGCAAAATAAGCTTCATGCACTCGAGTTTATTAACTCATAATGTCCTTAGCCGTTAAGTTCGGGCATGCCAAATAAGCTTTATGCCCTCGAGTTTTATTAACTCGCAATGGCCTTAGCCGTTAAGTTCGGGCATGCCAAATAAGCTTTATGCCCTCGAGTTTTATTAACTCAGAATGACCTTAGCCGTTAAGTTCGGGCATGCCAAATAAGATTTATGCCCTTGAGTTTTATTAACTCGGAATGGCCTTAGCCGTTAAGTTCGGGCATGCCAAATAAGCTTTATGCCTCCGAGTTTTATTAACTCAAAATCGCCTTAGCCGTTAAGTTCGGGCATGCCAAATAAGCTTTATGCCCTCGAATTTTATTAACTCGGAATGGCCTTAGCCGTTAAGTTCGGGCATGACAAATAAGCTTTATGCCCTCGAGTTTTATTAACTCGGAATGGCCTTAGCCGTTGAGTTCGGGCATGCCAAATAAGCTTTATGCCCTCGAGTTTTATTAACTCGGAATGGCCTTAGTCGTTAAGTTCGGGCATGCCAAATAAGCTTTATGCTGTCGAATTTTATTAACTCGGAATGGCCTTAGCCATTAAGTTCGGGAAAGCCAAATAAGCTTTATGCCCTCGAGTTTTATTAACTCGGAATGGCCTTAGCCGTTAAGTTCAGGCATGCCAAATAAGCTTTATGCCCTCAAGTTTTATTAACTCGGAATGGCCTTAGCCATTAAGTTCGGGCACGCCAAATAAGCTTTATGCCCTCGAGTTTTATTAACTCGGAACGACCTTAGCCTTTTAAGTTAGGCAATGCCCACAGTCCCCGAGTGCAGTGAATGTTCGAACTCGGATTAAAGTGGCCCTTGGGCTCGATATCTTTAGGGGATCAGGTGTAGGAAATTCCTTGAAAAATACAAGTGACGTTTTTGAAGACGAGATGTTTATATGCAAAGAAGAGTCTCCTTTTTTATTCCTATGCATAATAGTTGTACATGTATACACGTTTTGTGCCAGGGCTCGAATGATTTGAGCGGGCACGGTTCATTTGACTGTTTGGACCTTACAATAAATCTCGTTGATCGAGGCCATTTAATCACGAAGTCGAAATGCCTTGTAAAATCTGATACCCCCAAGGATATTGCCCCTAGTGTTCGAGATTGACCAATGAGAGGCCTCGAATGCTCTCGTGATCATTCTAAGTTAGCACGATTACTTGTTGCATAGTTAAAAACCTTGTCAAAAAACCCTATTTGGAACTAAACCGGTTCAAGAGAAAAAGAGTGTAACGCGTGCTTTCAGACCTAGGATCTCGTATCATCCTTTGTAAGTTGCCTGCAAGTGTCAATTTGAAATGTAAAAAAGAAAAATAGAAGAAAGAATTGGGTTTGTACATTAGCAATAATATTGTTTTAACTTTTAAGTGAGATATATTCCAGTTGCATGGTAATTGCTCACCATTCATTGTCCCAAGCTTATAGGATCCTTTTCCGGTGATCCCGATAATTTGGTACGGTCCTTCCCACTTTGGTCCCAATTTCCCTTCGGTCGGGTTTCGAGTGTTCAATGTAACTTTTCTTAATACTAAGTCCCCGGTATTGAAATATCGAAGATTGGCCCTTCGATTATAATATATCTCGATCCGCTATTTTTGGGCTGCCAAACGGGCAAGGGCGGCTTCGGCCTTTCATCTAATAGTTCTAGGCTCATACTCATAGCCTCGTCATTTGATTCCCTTGTTGCATGTCATAATCTGATGCTTGGTTCTCCAACCTCGATCGGTATTAAAACTTCGGTGTTGTAAACCAAAGAAAATGGAGTGGATCCGGTTCTGGACTTTGAAGTTGTACGGTATGCCCATAGGACTTCGGGTAGCACTTCTTTCCATTCCTCTTTTGTGTCGACCAATCTCTTTCTGAGGTTTTGGATTATGGTTTTGTTGGTGGATTCTGCTTGTCCATTCCCACTGGGGTGGTAAGGAGTGGATAATATCCTTTTGATCTTATGGTCTTCAAGAAACTTGCTTACTTTGCTGCCAATAAACTATTTTCTGTTATCGCACACAATCTCGGCCGGTATTCCGAATCAACAAATAATGTGATCCCAGATAAAATCGATGTCTTCTTTTTCTCTGACCTTTTCATATTCATGTGCTTCCACCCATTTAAAAAAATAGTCTGTTATAAATAAAATAAATTGGGCCTTACCGAGCGCCCGTGGAAGGGGGCCGATGATGTCCATCCCCCATTCCATGAACGACCATTGTGATAATACCGACTGTAACAGTTCTCCTGCCTGATGAATCATTGGGGCATGCCTCTGGCATCCTTCGCATTTTCGAATGAACTCCTTTGCGTCTTTTTCCATGTTGATCCAGTAATAATGAGCTCTGATTATTTTTCGAACCAATGATTCAGCGCTCGAGTGATTTCCACAGGTACCTTCGTGGACTTCCCTCAAAACGTATTCGGTATCCCCCGATCCTAAACATATTACCATCGGTCCATCGAACGTTCTTCTGACTAAGATTCCATCCTCGGATAAACTAAACTGGACTGCCTTGGTATGCAGAGCCCTCAATTCTTTTGGGTCTGAGGGTAGTTTTCCGGTCATGATATATTTCTCATATTTATTCCTCCAGTCCCAAGTTAGGCTCGTCGAGTTGATTTCGGCATGGCCTTCTTCCACTACCGATCTTATAAGTTGTACGACCTCTCCTGTTTTAAGCTCGTCTTCTTCGATCGATGATCCCAAGTTAGCGAGGGCATCATCTTCACTTTTCTGATCCCGAGGTACGTGTTCCAAAGTCCACTCTTTGAACATATGTAACGTCACCTGTAACTTGTCTACGTATCTCTGCATTCGCTCTTCTCTGACCTCAAATGTTCCGTTAACTTAGTTTACTACAAGGAGGGAGTTGCACTTGGCTTCGATCACCTCTGCTCCTAAGCTTTTGGCTAATTCAAGGCCTGCAATCATGGCCTCATATTCGGCCTCGTTGTTAGTCAATTTCACAGTCTTAATAGATTGTCTAATTATATTACTTGTTGATGGCTTTAGTACGATACCAAGTCCGGATCCTTTGCCGTTCGAGGCCCCGTCTGTAAAGAGGGTCCAGACTTCCGAAGGTGTCCCTGAGTTAATTAATAACTCTTTTTCGACCTCGGGTATCAGGGCCGGTGTAAAATCAGCCACGAAATCTGCCAATATTTGGGACTTAATGGCGGTTCGAAGTCGATATTTAATATCGTACCCGCTTACTTCTACGGCCCATTTGGCCAATCGGCCCGAGAGTTCGGGTTTATTCATAACGTTCCTTAACGGGTAAGTAGTTACGACACATATTGGGTACATTGGAAGTATGGTTTTAGCTTCCTCGAGGCACTTAGCAAAGCGAACGCCAATTTTTCCAAGTGGGGGTATCTAGTTTCGGCCTCACACAAGGTCCGACTAACATAATAAATCAGAAATTGCGTAACTCGTTCTTCTAGGACTAGGACTCCACTTACCGCTATCTTTGATATTGCCAAATACAAGTATAGTTGTTCGTCCGTCTTCGGTGTGTGAAGCAGCGGTGGGCTCGATAAGTATCTTTTGAGCTCCTCTAGAGCTCGTTGACACTCCGGGGTACATGAGAAGTTATTTTTCTTCTTCAGCAATGATAAAAATCGATGACTCTTATCGGAGGACCTCGAGATGAATCACCCCAGGGCGGCGATGCGCCCGGTTAGTCTTTGCACGACCTTTATATTGTCCACTACCGTGATATCTTCGATAGCTTTGATCTTGTCAGGGTTGATCTCGATTCCTCGGTTGGATACCATGAACCCGAGAAATTTACCTGACCCGATTTCGAATATGTATTTTTTTGGATTCATCTTCATGTTGTACTTTTTCAATATATTGAAGGTTTCCTGCAAATGCTTTAAATGGTCCTCTGCTCGCAGGGATTTAACCAACATATCGTCAATGTAAACTTCCATTGATTTTCCTATTTGTTCTTCAAACATCCGATTTAATAGGCGTTGGTATGTGGCACCGGTATTTTTTAATTCAAACGGTATTAAATTATAACAGTATGTGTTATTTTTAGTGATGAAGGAGGTTTTTTCCTTATCTCCCGGGTCCATCCGTATTTGGTTGTACCCGGAATAGGCATCGAGAAAACTGAGAATCTCATGGTCGGTCGTGGCATCAATCATACGATCGATGTTGGGCAAAGGAAAAGAGTCTTTGGGGCATGCCTTATTCAAATCTTTGTAATCTACAGACATTCTTAGCTTATTCCCTTTTTTAGGGACTATCACTACGTTTGCTAACCAATTCGGGTATTTAATCTCTTGAATGGACCCTATTTTTAGGCATTTAGATATCTCGTCCTTGATGAAAGCATGTTTGAACTCAGACTGCGGCCTCCTCTTCCACTTGGCCGGATTAATTTTTGGGTCCATGCTTAGCTTGTGAGTGGTTATTTCTGGTGGGATCCCTGTCATATCAAGATGGGACCAATCAAAACAATCTATGTTAACTATAAGGAATTGAACAATTTTTTTCCTGAGTTCGGGAGTTAATCACGTGCCCAGGTATACCTTCCGATCGGGCATATGCTCGATTAATACAACCTGCTCTAGCTCTTCGACCGTCGATTTGGTTGCGTCGAAATCGTCTTATAAAAGATCGGGGAACCCCGTAATCATCATCAGAGTAAGTCTTTTGCTTATTTGATCCAATGAAGTTCGGGATCAGTAATTGTTATTTGGCATTTGGATCGTCGCCAGAATTCGGTAAGTCTTTTGCTTATCTGATCCGATGAAGTTTGGGATCGGTAATTTCTATTTGGCTTTTGGATCAGCGCCAGAATTTGGTTCCTTCGGTGTTGTGAAAGTTGATATCGGAGCCACTTCTTCGACGGTAAACATTTATTTTGCAGCTGGTTGTTCCCTGCAGATTGTCTTGATCCCCCCTGAGACTGGGAATTTTAACACTTGATGAAGAGTTGAGGGCACTGCTCTCATGTGGTGGATCCATGGCCTTCCGAGAAGAGTGTTGTAGCTCATATCCCCTTCGTTCACATAAAATTTGGCCTCCCGTACTATTCCGTTGGTGTTGATTGGTAACATTATCTCCCCTTTGGTGATTTCACATGCCATGTTGAACCTGTTTAGGAGCCGTACTGCTGGCACGATCCTGTCTTGTAGACCGAGCTGTTCTATGACCTTTGACTGAATAATGTTGGCCGATCTACCTGGATCAATTAACACATGTTTGATCCTAGTTTTATTAAAGATTACAGATATTACCAGTGTGTCATTGTGAGGTTGTATGATCCCTTTTGCGTCCTCGTCGCTAAAGGATAAGGCTCCTTCAGGTATGTAGTCTTGAGTTCGTTTCTCCCTGGTGACGGAGTTTCTAGTGCGTTTCAACATTGGCCTTTGTGGGATGTCGACTCCGCTGATGATCATATTTATGACATGTTGAGGTTCGGTATTTTCTCCTCCTGTCGATTTGTTAGAAACCCTGTTTCTAAAGTGGTTCTTGGCTCGATCGCTCAAAAATTCTCGAAGGTTCCCATTGTTGAATAGACAGTGTACTTCTTCCCTCAATTGTCGACAATCTTCCGATCTATGACCGTGAGTGCCATGATATTTGCACATCTAGTTAGGGTCCCTTTTGGCTGGATCGGATTATAAAGTCCGAGGCCATTTGGTATCACTGATGCACCCAATAGCAGATATGATGGCGGCGACATCGACATTAAAGTTGTACTCGATAGCCTAGGTGCTTCTTTAGGCCTGATATTCCTGTCGAAGCCATTTTTGGTCATGAGCCCCTGGTTGCTTCGACCTCGATCACTTCTCTTGGCGTTCCTCACGGGGTTCCACCCCGACCTACTGCTCATTCGATCTCTATTATAGGGCCGATATCGATCCCCGTTTGATCCTGGTTCACGATCGATGCCCCTCTTGGATCTATCGAGAGTCGTGGCGGGGTATATAGACTTCGAAGATGCCCCGAGTTGATCATCTTCAATTCTGATTTTTGATTGATACTGATTGTGTACATCAGTCCAGGTAACGACAAGGTATTCTATCAAGCTTTGCTTTAATTGCTGCGAAACCACCGAACTTCGAATATTGAGTCCCTGAGTGAAAGCCTGAATAGCCCAATCATCAGCGACCGATGGCAGATCCATTCGTTCCATTTGAAAACGGGACACGAACTCTCTGAGCATCTCGTTCTACTTCTGTTTGACTTTGAAAAGGTCTGATTTCCTGGTTTCGACCTTGATGGCACCGGCATGTGATTTTACGAAAGAGTCTGCAAGTATAACAAATAAGTCAATAGCATTAGGGGGTACGTTGTGATACCATATCATGGCTCCCTTCGACACGGTCTCCCCAAATCTTTTCAGCAAAACAGATTCAATTTCGTCGTCTTCTAAGTCGTTCCCTTTGATGGCACATGTATAAGAGGTTACATGCTCATTCGGATCGATCGTTCCGTTGTACTTAGGTATTTCGAGCATATAAAATTTCTTGGGGATCGGTTTTGGGGCCGCGCTTGGGGGAAAAGGTTTTTGCACAAACTTCTTGGAATCCAGTCCCTTCAATATCGGGGGCGCTCCTGGATTTGATCTACCCTGGAATTATAGGTTTCAATCCTTTTATCGTTCGCTTCGATCCTCTTTTCCCCTGACTCTATTTGCTTTGTCAGCTCCTCGAATATTTTTATAATTTCGGGGTTAGTCCCCGATTCTTGTTCATCCGACCTTATCACAGCCGGTTCCATTCTGTGGGTGACTTCTTGGGGTGGATCGGGTTCAACCCTGCTCGGTGCCTGGGTTTGGCTTTGTAACTGAGCTATCGCCACTTGTTGAGCTTGTAGTATTTTGAATATCATGCGTAGATTAATCCCGTCTTCTTCAATCTTCTGTGTGTTTCGAGCTGCAGATCGGGCTCCACCACAGACGCTATTTTCAGGGTCGGTCCGCAAGTTCACGTCGATGGCCACATGTGAATTTACATCGATGGGATCTGCAGTCTGAATCCCAACGACATCAACGGGTGGCCCTGCATTAGCGGGCGCCATGTTGTTATTCTCACCTTGATGACCAGCCTCGTTGTCGACATGTAGAGGTGCCAGTTGAAAGTTTGCCATTTTCGGCCTGAGATCAAAGATAATTCAAAGAGCAAGTGTAAAGTAGTGTGTGTTATAAAGGTTTGTACCAAATAACCACTATTATCCTTAGCCCTACGGTGGGCGCCAAACTGTTTACCCCGAAAATCGGATAACAATTGAGTTTAAACGTGGTTTTAAGGATACATGATCTAATTTGATAGAAAATGAGAAATCAGTTTTAATATGGAAGAATAAATAGAAATAATAGTACAAACCATGCATATTGAACAACTTAAGCCTCTCAAGGTTAAGTTCCTTCGAGTTTAGATGGGATATTATTGAAGGTAGAATAATATGAACAAAGCTAAAAAAATGGTATCTTGTTCTCTTAAGTATGTCACAATGTTCCCCCTGAATTACTCCATTCCTTCTATATATATATAGGGAGATAAACCTTTAAGACATTATTTTATAAGAAATTATGTAGACTGTTGGCTCCCCTTTTGAATAAATTCCGTAATTTTCGCCATAATGATTGGTCAATGGCGAGAATCACGGATACTTATCGTGTGAGTGGGTAAAGCTTTTTCCCGAGGCCGTTAGAAGCAGGATCGGTGGTGTCTTCGATAAACTCGAGGGCGAGTATGATGGTTTTGTTGAACTTCTACTCTCGATGTCGAGCTTATTTATATCGGTAACTTCGATCTCTTACGTAGGTGCCGAGCCTTGACCTATTGTTCCAAATGCCTCAATTGAGCATTGAGCTCAATTCTACCCGATATATCTATGCTACCTAGTATTGTCATAATATCAGCCAATTTTATTCTTTTAACTAACTGAGGAAGAATTTGCAAATTGATAAAACCTGGTGGGCGAATTTTTCATCTCCAAGGAAAAACGTTCTGATCTCCTATGAGAAAAATTCCCAATTCTCCTTTTGGGGTTTCAACTCTCACATGAAGTTCTTGTTTCGACAATTCAAAAGTTGGAGAAGTGGCAGTTTATCATAATGCAACCATTACTAGATGCTTTCACGACTCGAACCCGAAACAAAGAACACTTCATTGTTGATCCAAGGATCCCTATAAACACATTTACGCTACTAGCACATTTTAATTCAATTTAGCATAGTTAAGTCAATTACTATATTAAGCTAGGCTTATCGTACGAAGTTACATGCTGTTTAAGTTATCTTAACTTTGATAGCATAAAAGATTACCCCCTCCGTTTTCACTTTGTTTCTTGTAGTTTGGCTTGGCATAATGTTCAATAAAGAAAAGAAATTTTTTGAAATTAGTGGATCTTAAATATTCCATAATATTTGTTTGACTATAAAACTTTTAAAACTTGTAGTTTAAATTCACCATAATATTTGTGTGGTTATAAAAGATTCTCACAAAAAAAATATTATTCTTTTCTAAACGAATTAATAAGAAAATAATATCAAATAAAGCGGAACCAAAGGAGTAATTAAAGTCGATTATATTCCCGGACAAAATATAGATATTTGAACCTCAAGAATTAGGCAATTTTTTCTCCAACTATTATTATATATCTAAAGCCCTCCATCTAAAAGTAAGATCGAAAGGATCAATGAAATATTGTGTTTGAGCTAATTAGAGAGCTAACTAAAGTATGACGAAGTCCTATTTCATCCTTAAATATAGGCCAAATACCTAGACAACCTCTTAAACTTGGCTCCAATTTCCATTTAGCCACTTCAACTAGGACCAGTACCTATTAAACACTTCAACTTCATCTCATATGTGCCTATTAAATACACATTTGACAACTCTAAACATACATAAGTGCGTGGATGCTACTTGCTGCTGACCCTGCTAATAAGACCAATAAGAAAATGACAAGTCAACAAAATAAAAAAAATAAAAAATAAAAACAGAGGCAAACATTATTTTTCCTCCCAACAACCCCCCGCCCGTCTTCTTCCCTGATCTCTCTCCACCTTTCGTCATCTTATTTCTCCCAAAAAAGTATCATATCAAATACTTTACGGTCAACTAACTAATATGTTAAGATTTCACTTCATTTATTATCCCCCCAATTTATAAAGTCCTCCATTTCTTCTGCAATCCATCTTTAATGTCTACCCAATTTCATGGCCAGCAAAAATAATAAGAAAATCCATAACCTGCTATATTCACCGTTGTTACACCATCGCAAGTCGATAAACATTTGGTTGTTTTTTCTTTAAGGAGAAAACGAGAAAATATTGGAAGATAAATATATTTTTTTCTTTTACGGTCAATCGATCTCATTGGAGGAATAATGGTTGGCTTGACTTCGTCGGCCAGTATTGTTTTGGAGCTTTCAAGTTTTTTTTTTCCGATTTTGTCGGGCCTGCTGTGACTCACGAAATTATGCCTATCACTTTTGAAATTGTTTGATTTTGATGTGAAGAATCCATTTTGATTTTTTAGTATGTGAAATTATTGGTTTTTCTTGCTGAGTTTCTCTCTGTTTTCTTTAATATTGTGGTGGTTTTGCCTCTAATTTCTGAGATAAATCAGGTTAATTTTAAAGATTCTCAGATTCTCAAATTCTAGCATTTGAACTTTAAAATCATTTATCTTTGAACTATGGTGAGTGGTGGTAGAATGTGGTGAGGAAGAAGATGGTATTTTTTTTTAATAGGATGTCGCATGTTTGTGGCTGATCGATCTTTGGGAAATAATGGTGAATGGTGGCTATAATGAATAAAGAGTAGTGGTGGTCTGATGGTTACACGGTGAGTGTCGGTGGCTGTTGTATATGTGGGGGGAAAAGAAATATTTTGAAACAAATAAAAAAAAAGAAAAAGAAATGATGAACATTATTTCACGCGCCTAGTTTAGGTGCAGCTCACACAAATGTGCCATATCATCATTTGTGTTTAATAGATATACTTTTGTTTGAATTAGAGTGTTTAATAGGTACTACCGTTAGTTGAAGTATCTAAATAAAAACAGAGACCAAGTTTAAGGGGTTGTATAGGTATTTGGCCTTAAATATATTAAACATTTGATATATATATTCTATAAATAGGGCCGACTCTAACAGTGTATGGGGTAAGGCAAGTGCCTTAGTCCCCTAATTTTGGGGGGCCCATTTTCTAGGAATTTTATATATATATATATATATATATATATATATATATATATATATATATATATATATATATATATATATATTGTACTTTTCATAGTAGAAAAATAGTTTTCAATTTGATTTGATTTGACAATTCTACTTTATACTCTTCTAACGTAAATCTCAACGTTATAATTTCATTTCACTCCTCATATATGATATTCCATATATGAGACATACCTTCTTCCTTCCTCTTTATTCATGCTTATCTTCTTTCTACAATTCTACTAGATTTCTTTCTTTGTTCTACAAGCTAACAATTAGATATTTTGGAATCAAAGTTTTCAAACTTCTTGAATGGGTAATATCATTCTAACTTTTTAGTATTATTTTTATTTATTATTTATTATTTTATTAATTTTACTCCATACATATTGTTTAATTTTTTTTAAAATATAAATATGTCAACAAGAAAATATGAATCTGGTTATTCAAAAATCCAAAAGAAAAGAAAAGTTGAAAATTTAATAAAATTTCAAAAGGGAGCTCTTGACAAATTTTTGATAAACAATAAAAAAACTAAATCCCAAAATATAGGAGAATGTTCTATAGATGAACAAGTCACTAACTTAATTGAGTCAGATGATAACAGAAATGATTGCAGAATATTAAGAGTAAATAATAATTATTAAAAAAAAAAATTAAGGCCTCACTTTTTATTTTCGCCACCCCATATTGTGTGGAGCCGCCCCTATCTATAAAGAGCCGAAAAATGGAACTAGAAAGAAGTTCTTTCGTAGAAAACAAACAACAAGAATGAAGAAAATGTAGTTTTTCGAAGACAATAGGTTATAGGCTCGAAGTCGCTTAGGCCTTAGAGCGTCATGATATTATGCTCGAAACGAAATTTGCTTGAGCTTTCTTTTCTTCTTCTTCTTTTTTTTAAAAAAAAAAAATAATTTCTCTGTCGTTTTATTTATTTACTTATTTATTGTGACGGAGAACTTTCCTCTTGCCACAAGACAGTAAGCCTACTTATAAAATAGCTTACAATTGTTTAAATAATACTTTTTATGTCTCATTTTACGTGACATGATTACTATTTGGAAAGTCCGAATAAGTATTTATAATACCGGACCAACTCCACATTCTTCATGCTTTTAACTATCTTCAGCTGTTATTGATTAATTAATCGCAGCTGTAGGGGCCGGGGAAGAGAGGGATGGGAGAAGGATACCTGTCACCTGTCAATAGATTAGGTGCTTATTTTACAAATACTACCTCGAGTTAGTGACAATGTGAATTTCCGTGAAGGCACTGAATAATTCAAGATTTATAAGTATTTACGTAGTTTACAAATTAAATGTACGGTAAATATTGAAGTGAGGTTGTTTATCCTCAAAATCGGATAATAATTAAATTTGTAAGTAATTTTAAGGATACGCGAATTAATTTAACACAAAGCGATAAATTAAGTTGTTATTGAGTAAATAAAGATAAGATAAGTCCAAACCACACGAGTTGGATAATTTCAGCCTTGATAGAATAATTGTCCTTGAGCCGGGCTCATCACGACCGGTATCGATAAACAGAAGAACAAGAGCTTAAAGATAGAGAAAATAATAATGTATTGCTTTTGAGTGCGTATTACCATGTGTCAAATGAATTATTAGACCCCTTTTATATAGTAGGGAAGTCCTATTTTAGGTACAACTCTATAAAAGGTAAAAAAAAAATTCTGATTCACTAATTGCCGGTTCCGCACCGAGATCCCCACCGTATTATTGGGCCGGTCCCGGATATTTCGGCCTTCTGTAGGCTATGCTGGATTGTCTCACAATGTTCTTCGAAGTCGCTCGAGGCTAGGACCGATTCCGGGATCATGGCTTCGATATTCTCAAATGCAGGCGTCATGCCCCAGGGTTCTAGTCTGGTGGGACTTTGGCTCGATTTCGGTTCCTTATTGCCATGTCTCGAGCTTTAGCTTATCTCATCGGAGGTTAGGATGCATCATGAGCTCGGTTTCACCCGTATACAGAGGTCTATCATATTCATAAATGTGTGTTTATATATATAATTTTGAAAACTCTTTAACTTTATTATTCTCTTTTTACTTTTAGCGACAAGTTTTTAATTATAGGAAATAAAAAATGTCACACATGTTTAAGATTATAAGTTTCTAACGTTAATTTGACATATTAGTATATATTTATCACATATGTCAGAAGTTTTCGTTTTTAAAAAAAAAATTAAACTGAGTATTTACTCAAACTCCATTATGTAAAATCATATGAAAAATACTGCGAACAGGAATAATTTTTATGTATATGTATGAAAATCAAAATATTACTATTGAAGTAGATATCGGAATTTTTTAAAAGAATGAGATGCATAAACCACCGTATCAAACTTCATTTTTCAGAACGGAGGGAGTAAAGGAAACGCGATAGGAGCCCTTCCCCTTATCTCCATTTAAACACATAATTCTTCTTTTGGGGAAAACAATTCCCCCTCTTTCCGGCAGTCTACTGCACTAAACTTCCGTTATGCGCTGAGAATAAGGAAGGGCCGAACCAGTGACTTAGTTAAGGAAAATGCAATTTATATCTTTTAATTTATAAATGGCATCAGTATATGCTTTCAAATTATTTAAACTTTGATGAATTTTTTGGAGGGAAGATATACATCATCAAAGTTTAAAGTAAATCTTGTGAAATCATCCACATTGAGGTATATTAGAATATCGACATAATTAAAATGTACCACCTTAATATCTAGACTGGGCTTCATCCCATGTTTGAGACCAAATAAATATATTTAATTAATCTCGTGATTTTAACGTACTTTAGATAACTTATTATGTGGTGTAAAATCGATCTGATATTGGAATTCTTCTTTTCTGGAGATAAAATGAAATTGATGTCGCGACGTTGTCAATACCATAGGGGTAAAAATTAAGAAAAAGACAGGTTGAGATTTGGGAAGCTGCTGCGATTTTTACTGCTTATCTAGTACCGTTGTAGCAACTGAAAAAGGGTCACGGACCGGAGAAATCCAAAAAGTTGGAACAGCAGTTGAAATCAGACAGAAAAATATAGGGAATATAATATAGGAAACAAGAAAAGAGAATTAAACTGTAAACATTAAACATAAGGAATATACAAGAAACAAGAAAAAAGAAGTGGCTTAAAATCTTTTATTGATGATTTATGATCACAAACAAAATGGAGACTTAAGCACGTCAGACAATACAAGGTGGCCTATAGCTGGAAAATGTAGACGCCTATAACCTATTACTTGCATTACTTTGTGTGAAACTAATTTAAGGATTATATATTACTTTTTAGTTGGACATTTGGACGAACGATAAAGTTATTTTCTTGTGATCAATAGCCGACTATAGGTCACGGATTCGAGCCGTTGAAAACAACTAATAATGCTTGTATTAACGTAGGTTGTCTACATTATACCCATTGTGACCCTTCCGGATCCGCGTGAAGGGAGAATGCCTTGTGCATTAACTGCCATTTTATATATTTTTTAGTTGGTATTTTGTCCATTTCATTATTATCTAATCTCCATTATGTCCTGATTTTTTTGTCCTTTCTTATTTGGTTCTAATAGATTCTCCACATATCAAAATGGTGTGTTTCATATCTTACGGACATTTAAACATGCAAATTTAAAGAAAGAAATGCAGAAATGAGAGTAAGTTTGAATATTTTTCATGTCAAAATCCATAATCACATAGGGTGTGTTTGGTATAACGGAAAAAATATTTTCCAAGAAACTATTTTCTTAAAAAATAAGTAATAATCTTATTCATTTTCCGGTGTTTGGTACGCAAATTAAGGGAAATAACTTCTCAAGAGTATTCATAAATAATTTAGATACAATATAATGGAGCCATAAACTTTCGAACAAATAACCTTCCGAACTCACAAATTTCATAAACTTCCGAACCGCTAAACTTTCGAAATCGCGAAATTTCGAACCCGTAAACTTTATAATTTCTGAACCCGTAAACTTCCAAACACATAAACCTCCGAACTCATAACTTTGGAACTTGTAAATTTTCGAATATGTAAGCCGAAAGATGAAAAAAACTAAAATTAAAAATATATATATATATAGCCGAAAGATGAAAAAAACTAAAATTAAAATATATATATATATATATATATATATATATATATATATATATATATATATATATATATATATAAAAAAATATATATCTATGCTGGGGAAGGGGCGAGGGGGGTGTGCAGAAAAACGAAAAAACAGAAATTTGAAAATTACAAAAAAAAAGTAAAAGAAAAAACTTTTTTGTGCAGGGGTGGGGGTTGCAAAAAAAAAAAAAAATTTAAAAATTACAAAAAAAAGGTAAAAAGATTTTTTTTTTTTTGCGGGGTAGTAGGGTGGGTGGTGACGAAAAAAAAATGAAATTTGAAAATAAATAAATAAGTCTTTTTGTAGAGAGAGGGTGGGTGAGTAGGCATGGGGTGGGGTTTAGGTGGGTTGGGTGTGGTGGTGTGGAGTGGGTTCGTGAGGGTGGGGAATAGGGTGAGCAAATGTTTTCCTTTCTCTTTATAAGGAAAATATTTTTCTCCAATTTGAGAAAAATGAGTTTATATTTAATCCAACCAAACATGAAAAAATTAAAAAAAATATTTACTTCATACCAAACACACCCATAGTGTTATCACGATGGAGATCTCACTTGAACTCGAGAATTCCAATAAATATTACCAGTGAGAAAAATGACATCCATTTGGTTTCCAACAATAAATAAAGTCTAGATAAATACTTTCAAATATATAGGAGTCCGATGCATAAGGCATTCTGCGTTCACGCAAGATCCGGGGAAGGGCCGCACCCAAAGGAGTAATGGTGTAGACAGCTACCCTAATGCAAGCATTAGCCATCTCTTCCACGATTTGAATCGGTGACCTATAGATCACACGAAGACAACTTTACCGTTGCTACGAGGCTCCCCTACCCCTCTCAAATATATATTGTGATGCTGAAGCCAAGAACTCCCTTGGAACTCGTGACAAAAAAAAGTACTCTGTAAAACATTACTCTATTAACAATAATGAATGATAAAATCATGACACAAACACTTGATGTAAATAGATACGCTGATTGAGCTTTTTATTCCATCAAAAAATGAAAAAAATGATGCAAGAGAGACCAATGGGGAAAAAAAGAGGAGAGAATTAATGGAGTAAATCAAAGTAAATTATGAGTAACATTACATCATTCTAATAGAAGTAGAATTCAGTTCTCAACTTTTTTTTTTCAAATTCTGTCCATAAAAAGCTGAATTTTACTACATACATATACACAAGTATGTCATTACCATTATAGACTTTTGATTTGTCTGTCAAACAAGTGCGCATTTTATCTGCCATTTAGAGCAGCAAATTGAGCAAACATTGCTGTCCCTGAATTATCATCAACAGCTTGAACTTCAGCAAGATTTCTACTTTGTTGGTTATCAGTAGTGGAAACAACAACAACAGGAGCTGGAGCTGGAGCAGCGGCGACAATAGGAGGAGAAACTGGTGTAGCTTTGTTTTCGTCCTCCGTTTTTCCTTGTAATGAGGCTTCCTGTAGTTGCAATGCATACTCCAAATTCCACAAAACATCACCCATTGTAGGTCTATCAACGCCATAATCCGCTAAGCATTTCTCTGCTGCTTCGGCAAATTTTTTCAAAGACTCAGGATTAACTTGTCCTACAAGTGTTGGATCAAGTACCTTGTCTAATAAGCCTTTTCTCTTCCATTGCATTGCCCATTCTGCCAAATTCACTTGCTCTCTTGGAAGCGCTGGATTAATAGCAGGACGAGCACATAATGCTTCAAGAAGTACCACACCAAACGAGAAAACATCAGATTTGTCTGTCAACTGTTGTGTCCTGAAATACTCAGGATCCAAGTATCCGAAACTTCCCTTAACAGCAGTACTCACATGAGTCTGATCCGTTGTTGGTCCATCTTTCGATAGCCCAAAATCAGCCATCTTGGCAACGAAATTCTCATCGAGTAAAATGTTAGTAGTTTTGACATCTCTATGTATAATACCAGTAGCTGCACCCGTGTGCAGGTAATGAAGTCCGCGAGCAGCACCAATACATACATCTAGCCTCTGCTTCCAAGTTAAAGGTGGCATATCTTTTCCATATAAATGATCTCTAAAAGGACCATTTTCCATAAACTCATAAACCAATATCATCTCTGAACTTTCATCACAATACCCAATCAACGACACCAAATGTCGATGCCTTAACTTAGACAACATCTGAATTTCAGTCTGGAATTCATTAATACCTTGCTCAGATTGCGGATTGCCTCTCTTAACTGCAACTTTAGTCCCATCGTCAAGTTCTCCATAATATACATTTCCAAATCCGCCAACACCAATAATTTCAGTTGGATCCCAATTCCTCGTAGCATCTGACAATTCAGCAAAACTAAAATATCTACCTAATCCCCCCATTGTAGATGAGAAGAATTGACTCTTTCGCGATGCTGATGACATAAATGTTGTATCTCCAGCATGAAGTGGAAGCAACCAAGATGAGAAACTATTCCTCTTTTGCCAATCTTGTGGTCTTTTTTGCCATTTAACAGCCATTGCACCTAACCCTATAAAAGCTCCAAACATCATTGCAAATCCAACATAAGCCACTGTTTTACTTGGTCCACTTTGTTTTTTTCCATCAACACCATATTCCCCATCTAAACTACCCACAGAATTATTCATCCGAAATACCTCAACGCCGTTAAGAATTGCATTCCTAAAACCTTGTGCATCATTCACAGGAGATACACGTACAACGAGCCGGTTTGATACCATAGATGAATCTACTACAAAATCCTTGTAAAAAGCTGTGGCCAAATGATTTGTTAATGATGACAAATCTAGCCCAGAAATCGCCATTTTATCGTTAATGTACACATTAAAGTAAAGCTCATTGAGCGCTTTGCTAATAATATCGCAGAAATGGAGACGAATCAGGTGAGAATATGCAGTGTCGATATCCATAGTCCAAGATATATTAAAATTTGGAAGTGTAGTTTCTGAGTCAGCCATTTTTACAGCAGAGCTATATACTGTTGGTGGAGCAATTAATGGCGAACCGCCTGATTTAGGATAGTTAATAACAGAAGGTTGTGTAGATACCTCTTCACCAGTTGCATTGTTTCGAAATTTTGAATCAGGCAACCAATTTCGACCAACAGTATCGTTCGTTGAATCCAACATTGGACCACCAACATTAAGCCTATACATTGTCACAAAATTACTTTTCGAAAGATCAAATTTTTGTGACACGGGGAAAAGTACAGGTACAGAAGTATCAAGCATTTTATCAGGGACAGTAACAAATTCAATGGCGTTAATAAACGCCACAGAACCTTTAGCTGGTTGAAATTTAATAGCATAACGTTCATTTGTTACATCAACAATAAATTCCTTGATAATGACTTCATCTTTAGCGAATTGGATATCGCGGAGAAGGACTAATGTATCGGTTTGAACAGAGAATTTAACTGTTTTGAGATCGTATTCGTTGTATTTAAAAGGTAAGAAATGTAGCCTGATCCAATGTAATCCAGGACTACTTGCATGAAATGTGTACGTAGCTTCGGTTGTAAATATTTTTGCGTTAAGGTAAATATTTGAAGGGACAGTAAGATTTTCTGAAGCAGAAGCTGATATGTCTTTACCACTATAAGAAAGATATTTGGCTGTGTTTTGGTCAGGTTGAAAATTTTTATTCCCTGAAAGGGTAGTAGGAGAAGTTGCACCACAATCAATAAGATAATTATCTTTAGGGGTAAAAGAGGGAAAAGATTTTGCAGGTGCAGTATCTGCAGAATCTGATTGAGCAAATACATAAAAAATGAGAGATGGGGTTGTGGTGAAAAGGAAGAAAAATAACAAGAAAATGGCCATGGCTAAAAATGAAAATGGTTATAAGATAGGGGTAGGGGGTGGGGTTAGTCTAGGTTTTCTCCATCTCCAGCCCCTCTAAAAATGGAAAGGGGATGAATGTAAGAGTTTTCAATTCAGTCTGGTTTTGGCCAATATAATCGCCATGTTTGTGGGATGAGGGATTTTTGCTAAGTTTTGTTCTAATTTCTGTTACTATTGTTGCCTTATTTTGTTAGCTTTTACGTATATAGTGGTTGAAAGGGTCACCTAGCGTTATTTTCTCTTTGCTCTTCGTTTTTTCTTGCCTTTTTTAGAAGTTAGAAGTTACAAACTTATTTTTAGACATCTTTATTATGGGCTTAACTTATTCTAACCCGGAAATATTTATTTAGGTTTATCTCAAAACACATTAGTATCTGTTAATTAATGTAAGTGATAAAGATATACGTGAAAAATATATCATATATTCATTAATTTAATGTAAATATCTAACTTCAGTAGTCCCACTTTGCTCAAGTTTACCTTCGTCCTCTCTTTTTTTCTTTCTATTTTCTCTTTGTTTACCTACTTTTCAAAAGAATTATGACTAATCGAATAAAGCATACATGATCATTACACTGATTTTTTACAACATTTACATAGTATTTGCTTTTCAAAAGCAAAATACATGTATATACACACTCCTATAATTGCTTTTTAAATTTTGCGTGTAGAAATTAAACTCTCTGTGAGGACATATAAAATAAATAGTTTCATATTAATGAAAAAATACTGTCAACTACACAAATAATTGTCTGAAAAGATTTTACAATGGGTATTATTCTTTCTCCCTTTTATTTGTGACTTTATTCATGTCCAATTACTCAAATAAATGCTTGAAGATAAAAATACGTGATGGAGGGTTAAAGATATAAAAAAAAATGTTAGCAACTATATTTTCTTTCTTTTAAAGTAAGAGAGCATTCTTCTTCGCACTCGAAGAACTAGTTTATTACTAGTCAAACTATTTTGAGTATTTAATTGAAGAATTAACCTAAATAGTCGCTCACCCAATCGCATAAAATGAAATAGTCAGTGTATATATATTAATATACTCCATATATAATATGTGTATAAATGTGTATAACCTGTTATATCGGCTAGAAAAAATAAATAGTGAATCGGAATGACTATTTGTGTAAAGATCCCTATTTAATAGTAGAAAATTTTACCTCCTATAGCAAAGATATACACCCTATTTATTATAAATTAAAATTATTTTAAAATATTATTTTTTATAGCTACCTTTTATATTTTATAACAAAATAAGTATTTATGGTATATACTACCATTGAGGCATGAAATAAGGAATGAAATACGCTATTATGTTTTTCCTATCTCTTAGACAGCTGGACATACCTATTTTTAAGGTGATTGTCGTTACTGTATTCATGAATACATGACGCGAATACATGTGAATACATGCACATACAGTTGGACTGCCCTGATTTTAGGCGATTTTTACTGCTGTATTCATGAATACAACAACGCGAATACATGTGAATACATGCGCGTACAGCTGGACTACCTGATTTTAGGCGCTTTTTGTTGTTGTATTCATGAATACATGGCGCGAATACATATGAATACATGCTCGTACAGCTGGACGATCCTGATTTTAGGCGCTTTTTACTGCTGTATTCATGAATACAGCAGTGCGAATACGTGTGAATACATGCGCGTACAGCTGGACTGCCCTAATTTTAGGCACCTTTTGCTGTTGTATTCATGAATACATGGCGCGAATACATGTGAATACATGCGCGTACAGCTGGACTACCCTGATTTTTAGGCGCTTTTTGCTGCTGTATTCATGAATACAGTAGCACGAATATAGCGAATACACTACCGTAACAACTGAATAATAATTATAGGAAGTAATTATGTATATGGTAGCTATAGTTGATAGCCACTAAATAATAACGGTTTCTGAAAATTCCTCTCGATAGTATCAGATTCCTACAACACTCCCGTGGCTTTTCGCAGTAAATCTGCAAATGTTTGAATGTTTGATAGGTGATTTGCACAAGTAGCCATTTGTGGCCTTGTATTTATAAGTTAGCCACTTTTTCAAAATTATATCGTGATCTGAAATTCAAAATTGATCGCTTAGTCTAAAGTTTAAAATTCAAAACTAAAATTCAGACCATGAGTTTAATTTTGAAAAAGTGATCAATTTCAAATTTCAAGATCACAGAAAATGGCCACCTCATGTAATAATGCAATCTGGGATTTCATCATGGGAAAATGACATTGTATATTCGTTCTCAAAATAATAGCCAAAAAATATATATTTTTTGTATATATATACATTATGTATGTTATATAAAAAATAAAAAAATTTATACACTTTTTCGGCTAACAAATGTAAATATTTTCTGGCATGAGCTAAAAGTGAAAAAAGCTCTTTCATCATTAGTAGTTGGGCTTTTCTACTTTAGTGTTTGGGCCTACTTCCCTAAATCTGTACAAAGATCCAAAAACTAAAATAATTGGGCTTGAATGAAGTCTAGTAGCCGAAGCCCACCTATTTGCTACCTCTACTTCTTCCCTCTGCTGAAAGAGGTGTGTAAAACATCACACAAATTACGTCTTGTTACCCAAGTCACTCGGATATACTCAGGCGAGTTATTGAGCAAATTCCGATGACTAGCGAGGGAGATGAGGCCGCCGTACGGCGCCGTACGGCATATGCTGATTACCGGAAAAAGCTCCTTCAGCACAAGGAACTAAATGCTCGGGTAGGGACTGGTAAGATTCTCTAAAATCTCAAAACCCTAGTCTTTGATAAGCTGAAGTCGATCGAAGATTTAAAGTCAGTTGATTCCACGTGCATACACAGTACATAGTATGTGTTTATATAAGTAGGTATATTTTTATATGTATAGGAAAAAAAATTGGGTTAACGCGTAGTAGTAGTTGATCGTCATATTTTCTATTTCGGTGTGTGTGTGCGCGCATAAGCTGCTGATATATTGGATCCGGAGTTCTAAAATCATTGCTCCATCAGATAGAGAATTAAAATGCATAGTTTTTTAGCTGATAATCGTTTGCTTAGATGCACAAAATTTGTGGTCTCCTTTAACTTTAGGTTTATTGAGGGTAAGATTAGATAATATATGTTCTGTGTCAAGAGAGGAATTACAGAAATCAAAATCCTAAAGTTTCTAAATGGATATAGAGAATTCATATAGCCGACATAAAGTGTGTGATGATAGTAATGTAGTGCAGCCATCTTTTACTAGTATGCGGTTTCTGCTGAAGTCCTGATGTCTAGAACTACTGATGCTAGAAGAGCTTAGCTTATGTTGGGACCACCTTAACACTTAGTTCAGTGGTTGCTAGTAGTGGCAAAATGTTTAAAAGAAAGCAGTTAACCACCCGATAATGAAGTTTTTAAAAACGGGTCAAATATGGATAACCAATGGGTTTAACTTTTACGTTTGTAAAGTCTCAAATTGGGCATTCCTCAAGTTTGGGAGACTAGGAATTCTACCAAAAGTGATCATATTCAAGAAGTCATGGATAATATGGCTACCCATGTTATTCGTTGGTTAACCCGTTTTTTATCCGTATTTAATATGGGTCGGGTCGGATAATTTATCCTTTTTTTCATTACCCGTCCCCGACCCGAACCATATCTGACACGACCCGCCCGTTTGCCACTCCTAGTGGTTGCTGTGAGATTTCTTTTACATTGCTAGGAATATTTCCTTCTTTTTATACTATGATTGCTTTGCATAGGGATAAAACAACACTTAAGATCAATGGCGGAGCCATGCTTTTCATTAAGTGAGTCAAAATATAAAGAAGTAAACACACAAAAAAGTCGAGGGGATTCAACATATAGTATATATATTTTACCTAGCCACACTGTAATTTCCCGATGAAGGTCAATTTTACACCCCTTAGCTAAAGAGTGCCATTACAGTGTGACGGTCTCTAGAGCTTCTATTTGTTTTTGACATTAGATGTTTGTCATCCAATGACCATGCTTTTCACTTTCTTTAGGTTAGCAAACGGATAATATATTGCTACTGAGGTGTCTAACAAAAAATTTAGAGCCTCTAATACCATGTGAAAAGAGAAAAAGTAGAAAGAATGATCCTTATTGAATTAGTTGTGATAATAGATAAGAGGGATTCTCTATATTGGAGTCTTGATCTACTTAAAATATGGGAAGCAATTATTCTCTATGTACTAAAAGGTAAGTACTCAATCCGTTCAATTTAAGCGAATTTATTTGATTGGGCACGGAGTTTAAGAAAAAAAAAGAATGACATCTGAAACTTGTGGTTTAAAACATGTCATAGATTTGGCTAGCTATAATGCTTTTGAAACTTGTAGTCTTACACATGCCATAACTTTTTTGTTTGCTGTAAAAGCCAATGGAAAGTTTAAGATAAATTATTTTCAAATTTAAATAGAGGTGATTCTTTTTGGAACGGACTAAAAAGAAATAGCTTCACATAAATTGAAATAGATGGAGTAATTACTTTCTTACGTTGATGTGCATGGGCTACATGTCTTGAAGCTACACATATTTAACACATAATATCATTGAATCACTTGATTTTGAAGTTTGAACAATGAACTGAAGAAAGTGAGCACTGAGCTCTATTCTTGATCATACACAAATCAATTTGAATTGTCAGTTTAGTGGTCTGTCTGGTCAACAATCATCATATAGCTACTAGCTTACAACAATAAGTTTCCTTAGCTCATTAGTGATTTCATGTTCAACTAGAAGGATATCTCAATTCTGACTTTTCCTTGTAATAAATAAGCTAATAATGGAAAGCTTTATTCTTGTCCTACATCTTGCAAATCAATCTGAAGTGTAATTCTGTAACCTGTCACAATCAGCACATATCTTATTTTTTGTTTCCTGAAGAATCTTACAGGTCGGAAGCATTGCAACATGTTTTCCTTATAAAAAATGTCTAACCTTTGTATGATGTGTAACGCAATATCGCAACCTCTCAGAACTTCTTATGAACTATTAAGAAAATAATTCCTTCCTACAAATCATAGCTTTATTTTATCTAAAGAATCTTAATAATCTAAATATTGCAGCATAGTTCTTTCGCCATTGGACACAGTGCTATCAAAGGCGCGCTTAAGCCCTGAAACGAGGCTCAAAACAAGTTGAGCGCTTCGCCTCACTTAGCGGGCGCTTCAGTGTTGGCATCAAGGCTCTAAGACATACTTTTCCTTGCCAATAAGCGTAATCCTGAAAAGGCGACACTAACAAATTTATATTTCACTTTATCGTAAATTTTCTTCAATTTCTTTGTCCACATATTTTGTATTCACGCTTACGGATATATTAGTCTTAGACTACACATACATATTTATAGTTTTTCTCCATTTGCGCTTTTCTTCATTAAAGCTAACGCTTTATTTACTCTTTGCGCTTAAAGCCCCAATAGACCTTAGAGCTTTTTGCGCTTTTCGCCTTTGATAACACTGATTGGACACCAAATTCTTGTTTTGTTCTATAAAGCAACATCATAAGTCTAAACCTTTAGTATATGGAAACAGTGGTATAGCTTACCCAGTATTTCTTTTTGAGAGGAGGTAACAATGACTTATTCTTTATAATTCTCCACTGTAAAATTTCTGATACGCCAATGATTCTGGTTTTGTCTGTATTTAGTGTGCGACTTCCGTATCATCAATGAGAGCTTCGCTTTAACCAGATATCATCAAATAACATCAGGAATTGATAGATGAAAACTCAAAGCAGCGACTCTGCTTTGTTATGTCTAGTGATACTCTGTATCATTATGTTCACTTATTTTATCTATCTATTTTTTTTTATTTCATTTTTCTATAAGATGCCAAGCAATTTATAATCTACGTGCAAACAATCTTTATTCTATGTGTATTGCTTTTCGAGTTCCATGGTTGTATAACTGATGCTGGTTGTAAAATTGTACACAGTGAGAGAGAACTTGCGAGCTGCCAAAAAGGAATATGGTAAAACAGAAGATGATTTGAAGTCGCTTCAGAGTGTTGGGCAGATCATCGGCGAAGTGCTCCGACCTCTAGATAACGAACGCTGTAATACATTTTTTTCTTGTATTTCCTTTGTCTTCAATTTGAGATCTATTGATTTTAAGGAGTTTAGCCCCTGTGCCCTCATCACCAAAATAAAGGATGAAAAAATAAATGATGCTGAAGTGGGGCCCCAAATACGAACTTTCATTTGTTCAACTAGAGTCTACTTCTGAATGTAACATTGTGGTTTTGTGCATCAAAGATATCAGCGAGCCAGTGACAAGTGGTGCTATTCATTGGTTGAATCATGCATACATTTTCTGTGTGTACTGCTTATTCGTTTTTGTTTCTATTCTCTTGGCTATTGTCCATGCATTAGCATATTCACTATTTGCTCATTTTCTTATTGCATTCTGTTCGGAATCATACTATTGACCCAGCTTAGTTTGTTTATTCTAACAAGTGGAAGAAATTCGTGAGACTAATTAAAAGCATGTAATATCTTTCAGTGATTGTGAAAGCCAGTAGCGGTCCAAGGTATGTGGTTGGCTGTCGCAGTAAAGTGGACAAGGAAAAACTGACCTCAGGCACTAGAGTGGTTCTCGATATGACGACTCTTACAATCATGAGGGCACTCCCACGTGAAGTTAGTGGATATTTCTGTGCTACTATTGGGAAATTTAAAGAGAATTATTACATTTTCCCCTCCCAGAGTTCCTTATTGAGATTGTCTGACAGGTTGATCCTGTTGTATATAATATGCTCCATGAAGATCCTGGCAATATAAGCTACTCTGCTGTTGGTGGACTGTCAGATCAGATCAGAGAGCTGAGAGAATCAATAGAACTACCTTTGATGAACCCTGAGCTTTTCCTCCGTGTTGGAATTAAGCCTCCAAAGGTACCTTGTTTCATATAATTCAACCATATTCATGTCTCTGGTGTGTTCTTCATGGTGTTGGCATGGATGAAACATCTGCTGCTTTTAAAATCTCTTCTGATTCTACCAAGTTTATTTTTCTCAGGGTGTTCTTCTCTATGGGCCTCCTGGGACTGGCAAGACCTTGTTAGCCAGGGCAATCGCTAGCAACATTGACGCCAATTTCTTAAAGGTGAGTACTAGAGGTTTTGGTTATTTCCTCCTTTCTTAAAGTACTTCGTAAGATGGGTATTTATTTATAGTTGGTGAAAATGCAGGTAGTGTCAAGTGCCATTATTGATAAGTACATAGGTGAGAGTGCGAGATTAATCCGGGAAATGTTTAACTATGCTCGTGATCACCAAGTAAGGACTTCAAAGACATCCTCTCTGGGTATACTAAATCCAGTGAACCATTTTTGGTACTGTACTGCTTTAAAATGTACTGACAATTTTTGTCTTTGTTTGAAGCCTTGCATCATTTTCATGGATGAGATTGACGCAATTGGTGGACGTCGATTTAGTGAGGGAACAAGTGCAGACCGTGAAATTCAGAGAACGCTCATGGAGTTGCTTAATCAGCTGGATGGATTTGACCAGCTTGGAAAGGTCGTTGATCTTTGTACTCCATACTTCCAGTTCCTGGTTCTCAACTTCCGAAATAATAAAAGATATCCTTAAAACTTGATTGCCTATCATATTTAGACATACTAAAAAGAGAATTTTGCTTAAATCAGGAGAGTGCATATGGGTCGTTTGCTTGAGTAGGCCTTTACTATGGTGTTCCTCTGATTTTCCACATTATTTTTTTAAAATAAAGATTTCATCAAGGCTAAGTAGGTGTGATTTTATTCTGCTTGCAGGTAAAAATGATTATGGCAACAAACAGGCCAGACGTTTTGGACCCAGCTCTTCTTCGCCCTGGTCGGTTAGATAGAAAGATAGAAATACCCTTGCCTAATGAACAATCAAGAATGGAGATCCTCAAGATTCATGCTGCTGGAATTGCCAAACATGGCGACATTGATTATGAAGCAGTTGTTAAGCTTGCTGAGGTGTGTGCTAGTGGTGCTACGACAATTAGTTTGCTTGTGTTAGGCGGAGTTATGACATTGTATTTTTCCTCAGGGTTTTAATGGGGCTGATCTTCGTAATGTGTGCACTGAAGCTGGTATGTGTGCCATACGTGCAGAGCGTGATTATGTCATCCATGAGGATTTCATGAAGGTATGTCTCATTCTTCTTTTCCATGTTTTCAATTAGTAAGATGGTAATTGCCTAGTTTCAATGAGCTAGAAAAATTGTGGAATCAATTGACTTCTTAGAGTTCGTCTTTATACGAAATTGTACTGGTGGTAGTTGTCCGAAGGAAAATATGCCAAATAGAAATTCTATACATGGATCAGTGATGTTAAGAAAAACTATTTTAGATTTCTCTAAACTGCCTTAGAGAGGGTGCTCTAAATTTATAGCATAAAGGGATGCACAAAGAAAAACCTTCATGTGTCAATGTTCACTTTTTGTACCTTGTTTAGGAATAAATCCTTATTGTTTTTCTTTTATTGAATTCATGTTTATTTCTGTTTTTTCAATTTTCTTTTCCTTTCGTCTTCCATTGCCTGAGATGAAGTTTCAATATTTCACTACAGGCTGTAAGGAAACTGAATGAAGCAAAGAAACTTGAATCAAGTGCGCACTACAGTGCTGATTTTGGCAAGGAGTAAGAGATTTCTGCCAAGGAGCTATTAGACTGGCCGCAATCTTTGGCTATGTTCTCGTCCTACAATTGTAGTTGAGTTTACTTGTATTGCCCATCTTCAAGAAATATGTAAAGCATGTTTCAAGAGAGCATCCCACACCCAGTCTATTTCTTTATTGAGCGCAGAACCTTATTTCAGTTTTTTCTTCCTTTTGTGGTATTTAGTGGGTATTAAGATGAAGATTGTGGTATATGCAATACCTTGCTAGCTTGTGTTACTGAATTATGATTCATATTAACTACCAAATGCAACTTAACAAATGAGTTTGAGTTGCAGTCAGAATTAGAAATTTTAGTTGCTGAAGGTGATTTTGAGTGAGAATCACGATTTGAATTAAATATTTGTTGCCTTATTACAAGTTTGCAGTACAATCGAGGTAAATGTGTAACGGCAGTCTAGGTTCATTTGATTGCTTTTGTCGTTAGGGTCATTTGTTTGAAGTTGATGTGAACGAATGAAGCAAAAAGACAGTTATTTGGTAAAGAGGATAGAAGAAAGCCGTCTCTCTCTCTCTCTCTCTGTGTTTTTCACAATTTCCCAAATACATTTTCTCCATCCAAGTTTTTTCCCCTTTAAGAGCGCTATTTTGTAATTGGATTTGGATGTAACTAGATTAATTACACAGTTTGACCTGTTTTGTCAAGAGGGAGCAATACCAATGCTTTTAAGGTTGTAGATTAAGTATTAAACGCTCTGACCGACTGATAAATACAAAAAAGGTCTATAACTGTAAGGGCGGATAACTCATTCCTGCACTTGCGGTACAGGGAATAGAGATGGGCACTTTAAAGCAGATACAGATATTCACGACATAAAAAAAATCCAAAAGAACGTACATTGAAAGAACTATTTTGAATTTTGCATTTTCTCCTTTGCTATATAACAAATTAATCATCCAGCCTGTATTGTTCCCATTTTTTACAGTGTATACTTCAGAAGGTACTTAAACCTGCCTGTGAATGCAGTTCCACCATCAAGATCATGGCTGCTGTCACGACTCTCTACTATCCAAAAAGGTAGCTGAGAGTGCTTACCCATGGCATCTGCAAATACGAAAGCAATGTAAAACATTTATCACAAGACTGAGCACGGGATTTGGACTAAAATCTATCAGGAATCCAGTGCACAAACGAGGATGTAAACGTGATGGGAACTTCACAATATTACTGGGTAAAATTTCGAAACGAAGTTCCTTACCTTTTATGTCCACAAAGAAGCCTACCCCTTGTTAGATCTTGTCCAGAGAAACCCCCTTTTCCGAGTTGAAAGACTCTCAGAGTAGGATCTTGATCCCTTTGAACCAAAGGAGAAATAACGTCGTAGGAAAGGCTTCCTTGAAGAGCTTTTCATACTGGAACTGGAGCTCATCCTGGGACACCTTCCTTCATGTGGACTACTTTTCTGATGCTCAAAACGAGCAAGATTGCCACTAATATCACTGTCGACAATCCGATTCCGGAATCTCTTTCTAGCTTTCAAATCCATCTTAGCTTTTGCCTTTTCATACATCTTCAAGGTCTGCTTCTCCCCAAAAGTACAGACGGGGCAAGCTGGGTCATACCTGTTGATTTCAGACGTCACATTCTCCAAGCACTCAGCATGGAAAACATGGCCGCAAACTAGAACAGCAACAACAAGTTCATTCAACAGCTTCGCACATACGGCACATGTCTGGAGATTGAAAGAAGGTGAACCAAAACTTCGACTAGTAACCCTTTCACGATGGAAACCAAAGGATTCGCTGTCAAATGACCATCTGTCTCTACGAGGATTTGACAGGTCAGCAAAGGCAGGAACTGACCAACCATCTGATGACCCACCATGAGAGCCCCTAGTTGAGTCATTACCCCAACCAGGGAGCACAAAGGAAGATGATTCTTCAGAAATTGAAAATGTAGGTGACTTCATCCCTGGTACACGGCTATCAGGAACTTGTCGTCCCAGAAGGTTTGCTGAAGAATGGTGAGGCAAACTAGGAGTAAAGCTAGCAGGAAGCAGCTGACTACGTGGTGATAAAGGAGATGCGGATAAAGATGAAACAGAGGGAGCAGATGGAGATAGCTTTCCAGGAGAGGGGAATGAAAGTGCTGATGAACCGTCTGATTCTTTAACCTAATTATCAAAAATAAAAGAAAGCAAGCATGTCAAGAACTTATAAACATGTCATGAAATTGTCTTCAGAAAGAAGTTAAACCGCTCTGTTGTTACCTGAGTGGAAGTCCTCTCAGCCAAGGAATCTGCAAAGGCAAGAATAATACTGTCATCTTACGATCAAACATATGATTTCCACCCACAAAGCTCTAGTTATATTTTCATATCATATAGAACCTAAGGGCAAGAAAATGAAAAAGCTCATCTTTTGTTGCTCTTGCATCTAAAAGATAGTCACACGAAGAATAATGGTGATGGTTGCCAAAGCAACTTACACATCCAAATCATACAAAAATATTTTTCCTCATAACAATGGTATCATCAAGGCGTAAAACAGAAACAGAAAATAGAGTATATAAAAGAATCACAATCTTTGGTAAATGTGCAATAGGCCTCTAAATTAATACTTATATAATGAGTCACTTAAAGATTCTACAACATGATCTTGCCACCAAAATATCATCGCATCAAGGGGGTCGGGAGAATTAAAAAAATAAGAGTGTCAATCACAAAAATAATAGAACAATGCCTTGGGAAGAATGAAACCACTTCAAGAAAAAGCATTAAAAACCAAGTTATCATGTCCATCCCGACTGCTGCCATCTATAAAAACAAAAACACTAGAGAATACTTTCCTACAACATTAAAGCTGAAGGGCAGCAAGTTCTTTTTCTCAGTATGATTCTTAGCATCTTTGAGGCGGTTTCTGGACTTCATAATTAATTTCTCAAAGAGCTTCTTGTTCTCTCAAGACATTGTTCACAACATTCGATAACTTATTGCAACATTGCCAGCCTTCCCACTAAGTATCTGGGACTACCCTTGGGAGAAAAATTCAGGTCAATTTCTATTTGGGACGGCATTCAAGAAGCCAGAAAAAGGACTTCCAAATTGGAAACATCAATATTTTTCCTTGGCCAGCAGACTTAATTGTATCAATAGTGTACTTGATGCCCTATCTACGTACAGTATGTCCTGTTTCCTGCCCCCACTTTGGTCACTGACAAATTGAACAAGCTGAGAAGACAAATTGTCTTTGGCAAGGGAACAAACAAGAGAAGGCTAGTCTGGTATAATGGAGCAAAGTCATCACAGATAAGAGATGGGGTGGTCCGGGAGTAATCGATTGAAAAAACACAAAGAAAGTCTTCGTATGAAATGGCTGTGTTAGCAAAGATGACAGTGCTCTATGGAGGAAAGTTGTGACAGAAGTATTCTTTACTAGATCCCTGGATCACAAAACTTCAAAACTCTCCGCATAGCACAAGTTACTGGAAATTTATTAGATCCTTCTGGGGAACATTCTTCTATAACAAGATCACTTTTGGGGATGACAAAAAGATTAGACTTTGCGAAGGCAACTGGCTGGGAATTTCCCCTCTCAAGATTAATTTCCAGATCTGTACACTATTTCCTCTCAGTAATATGCTACTGTTGATGATGTTAAACATGATCTAAGCTGGAACCCATTTTAGAAGACATTGTTATGATTGAGAGATAGAGAATACATGTCTTTTGTTGTGACTTTTGAACAACACGTCTACAGCTGTGAACAAGTCTGACTCCGTGGACTGGTTAAGACATTCCAAAGGCTTGTTTTCAGTCAAATCTTGCTATAAGTGGCTAACAACTCCTAACACAAGTTTTAGAGGAACAGGGCTCCATCCAAGGTGAATTGTTTTACTTGGCTTGTAGCCAATGATGCTCGCCTCACACAACGGAACACCAAAGAGGAGGTTTCCACTATGTGAGGAATAATCGGAGGCTTCCAATCTTCTATTTTCACACTGTAAAGTTACCTCTCAAATCATGAGTTTTTTAGTAAACATCCTGGGAATTAGTTGGTCAATATGTAACTCAACAGTACAGTTTCTAAAATGTTGGAGAAAAAAAGGTCTCAACATTGACCCCTATACATAAAAAAAAGTTTCTAATCAAAGAAACATAGTCCAAATCAGCTTCGAGGTATGCAGCAAAACTTTACTGATCTCGCTTCTTGATGTAAAGAGGAAAGGTTGGCATTTCCTGAAGGTTAAGGAAAGTAACTCTACTTTATTTTGAACAGGAAAATACCTCTACTTAGCAAGAAAACGAAAAAAAAAACTCACAATGTTTTACTTCAGTTCTGACACAAATACAGGTGCAAGTCATATATATGAAGAATACGAGAAAACTTGGAGATTGAGAATTCTTTTGAGAAACAAATATTTGAAAAACAACTTTTAGGAGTAGTAGAAGACGTCCCTAGAAAACCTATTATTTCTGTTTCCTATAACACAAAGTATGGACCAACAGCCATTACCCTCTATTTAAGCAAGTGAAAACTTATTTTTTCTTTATCCTTTGATTAAGCAAGTGACAAGCAACACTTCATTTTAATGACAAATGCGCAACCAAATCTTTCATATGCTCCCATGATATAAAAAATTGGTTATAGCAACACAAGAAGCATAAGAAACTAATTTTTCAGCTTAAACATCTTGCACCTCCCCAGTTGGACTAGATGCAAATAATTGAGTCTACCCTCTCCTCTTTATATCATCATCAAGGGATAATATCCTCTTATCAAGACAGTAGCGATTAATCACCATTGACAGCAGCTCAATCTTCTCTATGACAAAAATGCTACAGTTTAAACATCTCAGATGCTAATAAGCCACTTGTATAGCATCTGACACCCAACCAAAAGCTCATGATAAACAAGAAACTCATTGTACAATCTCAATAATTCACATCCGAGAAGCGCACACATGCATCATCTTTTATTTCAGTTATCTATACCTCCTATTTTTACCTTAAAATCAACTCTAAACCTAGACTTCCTCTTCATCCAACCTTTCTCTACATTTCAACGTAAATGAACATTTATCACGTGAGAAAATGACTCATGACACGTTCCATAAACTTTTGACTCCACAATCCCCGCACAAAATCACGAAGCGTCCACTATTATGTCATCCAATTAGGAATCTCATAATACAAAGTGGTAGATCCATATCTCACACTCAGGAGAAAGAAAAACATGTAATTCACAAAGTTAAAAAAAAAAAAGGGAAGGAAAAAAAAAAGCAATTCAGGCTCTTCATTTGCTATCAGAACTTCACATCCTTTTTCTCTTCAATTTGCATAATCACCTAGTTATCAGGTATTATCGTTTCCCTTCATACAAAAGCAAAAGCGAGAGCAGTGCAAGTATTTACCCAATAAAGGAAGTGACAAGTTTCGATTAGTTCCATCAGAAACTGGTGACTTTTGCCATGCAAGTGATCTGAAACTATCCAATGGACTACCCTCTTCAGATGCAGGTACTGTTCCTACAGTTGTCCCAGATTTAAATTCTAATCTGTCATTGCCACCAATTCCATCAGAAGACCAATTCACTGATGTCTCCTCCCCAGCCACTCGTCCCCGATTATCCCGCCGAAAGCTCCATGTAGGCGAGTGGCGGACATTCCTCTGCAAATTTTCACGGCATGATCCATTTATAACAGCTCTATCTCTGGAAGCAACACAACAAGCGGAACCCATGCTTGCTTACACACAGCACAGATAGGCAGCTATTAGTCAGACCAATGACAATGCCAACATGTTCACTCCATGATCCAAATTTGAAAGTTCAATTTTCTGAAACAAAAAAGGGAATGAGGTCAAAACAATCAAAATCAAAGCAGATGTGCATTTTGACTACCACAGCAAAATCTTTTTCGTACACAAGAATCCAAGCAAAAGTTATCCTTCACATAGTAGGATATTGAACGCATAAAGCATGCAAATGGTTTGAGACGTAATGCTTTATATACATGACCAGGTTGCTCGCACTTTATAACCCATTCAGGTTTTGCACCCAGAATGTAAGACAGCAATCTAGCCGCCACCAAATCATCCACACAAAACTCCCCCGCCCAATAGTATAAGATTTCTGCAGAAAGATGCTAATGCCGGAAATCCGGGAAGAGTTCTCTTAGAAGAGGGGAAAAAAAGATTCATTCATACACCTACATAACATTCCACTAGAAAATAAATTTCCATTTTTGAAAGCTCAATTTCAGCTCAAAATCAAACTGCGATTTCCAATTTCATAAAATTCTATAGGTCTAAAATACTTCAACGACCAAGCATTTAAAGAGAATAATCCAATCATACCGAAACAAAGTTCTAGTGAAGAATTACAGTACAGTCAACGCAAACATTACTACTACTACAACAACTACGCCTCAGTCCCACACAAGTTGCGGTCGACTATATGAATCCTATCTCACCATATTTCTCCATTTAAGCTCAACTCATGTCATCATTATACCAAACAAAACAATTATTCTTCCTGTTAATAATTACACAAAAGCGCATACATTGAAAGAAGCTTCATGTTGAAGAATTACAGTATAGTCAACACAAACATTTCTGCTCAATAAATCAGCAAAGCTGATAAACATGATAGCATTCGTGCTAATAATTACACATTAAAGCACCGCGTGCAATAAACCCAACGCACAACATCTAATAAATCAAATCCCCGAACTAAGCCTAAGATTCATTATCCCAAGGGAAAAAAAAATTATAAAATGAAATAATACCTTTTAACTAGCTAATTCAATTTCATCTAACATCACGGAGGTCATAGAGATCCGAAAGTATAACAAAAAAAGCATTAATTTACTGCAAAAATTTATATATAAATATAATCAAAAAAGGCCACCAATTATATCCCCATAATAGAATATATTACAATATAATATTCATAGTTACCAAGTCTCCTACCGTGAAATTCGCCGTCCGGCGACCGTCAAGCACAGAAAGTGAGGGAGTAGTGAAGAGGGTGGGAGGGGTGGGTATATATATATAGAGAGAGAAGGTAAAGGTCGTGATTCTTCCTCTTCTGAGTTGCGGGAAGAGAGAGAGAGAGAGAGAGAGAGAGAGAGTGGGGAGGGGGGTTAAGGTCGTTTTAGACGGCGATTTGCAGATCCGTTCCACTGTTGGGGTTAGAAATTCTACGACGAAGAATCGTTTGTTTTTAACGGCGTTAAGTTAGACGTGTCGCGGGATTGCTTTGTTTGTTATGTTGGTTAAAATTACCTCCTTTTCATCAATGCATTTGCCAAACCAGATGGAAAGAAAAAGGACTTTCTTTTCCTTTATGTTGTGATTAAATTATCGATATATTTAAATAATTTCTCGATTAAAAAAAGAATGTCACACGATTTTTCAAGTTAATTCGTCCAAAAAAGTAATATTTTTATATTTATAAATAATTTAAATTAAACTTTATCATTTAATCATTTACCCTGACAGCTTGTTTGGATGACTGTTAATGATAAATTTTATGAAAAAGTGCCAAAAATGCCCTTGACTATTTGAAATAGCTCAAAAATGTCATCTGTTTGTTTTTGGTACCAAAAATATCCCTGTCGTCTATATTTTGGACCACAAATGCTCTTAAACCGTTAATCTTGTCATTAAAGGTGAGATGACAGTCCAACCAAATTAGATTTACTTACATGGTTATCCATTTAAGAAATCCAATATGGCAAAATTATTTTTTCGGAAACATTATTTTTCCGGAATTTTTTTAAAAATACAAAATCAATACTTATTCCGAAAAAAGTAAAATATTTCCGGAAAATATTTTTATTTCGAAATTTTTTATTAAAATACAAAATCAACACTTATTCCGAAAAAAGTAAAAAAATTCCGGAAAAATTATTTATTTCGGAAATTTTTATTAAAATACAAAATCAACACTTATTCCGAAAAAAGTAAAAAATTTCCGAAAAAAATATTTATTTCGGAAATTTTATTAAAATACAAAATCAACATTTATTCCGAAAAAAGTAAAAAATTCCTGAAAAAAATATTTATTTCGGAAATTTTTATTAAAATACAAAATCAACACTTATTCCGAAAAAAGTAAAAAAAAATTGGAAAAATTATTTATTTCAGAAATTTTTATTAAAATACAAAATCAACACTTATTCCGAAAAAAGTAAAAAAAATTCGGAAAAATTATTTATTTCGAATTTTTTTATTAAAATACAAAATCAATACTTTTTCCGAAAAAGGAAAAAAAATTCCAAAAAAATTATTTATTTTAAATTTTTTTATTAATATACAAAATCAACACTTATTCCGAAAAAAGTAAAAAAAATTCGAAAAAATAACACTTATTCCGAAAAACGTAAAAAAATTCCGGAAAAATAATTTTTGCCATGCTGGATTGCTTAGATGGATGGCCATGCAAGGAAATCTAACCCAGTTGGACTGTCATGTCACCTTCAATGGCAAGACTAACGGTTTAAGGGCATTTGTTGTCCAAAATATAGACGACAGAGATATTTTTGGTACCAAAAATAAACGGGGGGCATTTTTAAGCTATTTCAAATAGTTCAAGGGCATTTTTGGTTATTTTTCGTAAATTTTATCGTCATACAAATATTATAATATAATTTAATATTATATATTTCAAAAGCTTTATAGTTATAAAAATATTATAACATATTATTTAAAATTATAAATTTCTAAAGTCAAACTACGAAACTGATAGAGCAATTTGCAGGAAGTAAGTCCTGGATTAGTGGGGTTGAAGTTGTACACGGTGAGTTAATAAACCATTAGAATAACTATTTTTATATGTAACTTAAAAGAGTTGTAAATTTTTATTTCTATATATAGTTATGGACCACTAGGGCTGTTTTAGTCAAGTGGAACAGACATTCGATGAAGGCTCAAATGGGAACATATCGCACACAAAATCAAAGTGAAGAAAAAGAGAAACGCAATGGGAAGAAAAGTGCTGGTCAAAGCAATGCCACATGCTACATTTGGAAAAGTTGGGCATATGTCAATAGTCATCTTGCCACGGTCAATATATCTCTTACATATTTTCTTTTTCTTTTTTTTTGGCTAAAACTATCACATAGGAATTAAAGTTTGACAAATTAACCTAAATAGTCATTCACCAAGCTGTTTAAATTAAAAATAGCCGACTAATACTTAACATGTAATTCACGTATAATATATGTATAACCGTGCATAATTAGTGTACAATTTATGTATATCGATTAAAAAAATACGACTGGTGGGAGGGTTTAGTGCATTTGAGTAATTTTCTTTTGGGTCTAAGCTCTTTTAGAGTTTGTCAATTTTTCTTCTATTTTGTATAATGCCCTGGAAAAAATTGCACGGGGCGCCCTACTTGGTCGCTCCCGTTTAACCTATATCCACTTTTTAATTTTTTTTTAACTTGTACCCACTTTTTAAATAACTTCAGGCCTCTTTCTCCTCCTCCTTCATTTTCTGAACGCTGAAACTTGAGATATTGTTATGCGTTCTAGCCTGATGATTCATATATATCTGCTTATCCCATTATATTTAGTTTGGTCTTATTCACAATAATTTAACCTCTTAGATATTTTAGCTTTACAGGCACATTGGTTTTTGGTTCTAATTTATCTGTAGTAACTTGTTTTTATGTTGAAAATATTTTTCATTCTTTAATCTTTGAAATGAACAGCATCAATCGCTGCTAATCATGATCTATTAAATTCATTGTTGTTTAGTACTATTCCGTATATGTACAATATGTTCTTTTGTTGAATTCTTTTTTTGAAAGATTATCTTCCTCATTTCCGTGTGCATACTTAGTACTTCAGCTCTAAGAATGCTGAAATTCAGCAAATATAAACAAAAATTTCAGCTCCTAGAATGCTGAAGTTCAGCAAATACAAAACAAATTTCAGCCCTAGAATGCTGAAGTTCAGAAATTACAAAACAAATTTCAACTCCTAGAATGCAGAAGTTCAGCAATTACAAAATAAACTTCAACTCCTAGAATGCTGAAGTTCAGCAATTACAAAATAAAAACTTCAGCCAAAACATGTTGTAGTTTTATTGAGCTGAAGTTTTTCATTGCACTATGAACTGAAATTTGCGTGATTGCCTTTGCAAGTCAGGCCAAACTTCAGGCAAAAATATCTGAAGTTTTGCTATACTTCAGGCAAAACATTCTGAAGTTCAAACTTCAGACATAATTTTTTGCTACTTCAGGCCCGTAGGTCTGAAATTACCCGAAAAGTGGGTAAGCTTGCAATTTTTTTTACAAATCAGGTATAAGTTAAAAGTTGACTCAAAAACTGGGTATAGATGCAAATGCCCCAATGCCCTGAGCGCTCTATTTTTGGAGCATTTATATCTTGGTGTTCTTTTAATTTTTAATTTCGAACCTGACTTGGGGATGTGTTGAAGTTGACTAAAGACTTCGAAAAAATAACAATAGCAGAACTATCAGTGGAGCAATGATAAATCAGAAGTGACTTGAGACAAAGAACAAATATATAATTTTGTTATAAAATAAAAGCAACTTAGTAAAACATGAACAAGACATGTTGTTATGAAATAAAAGCAATTTAGTAAAACATGAACAAGAAATGGAGATAGAGAGAAAGAAGAGATTTTCTTCTTCAATTGTGTATATTTTCCTATCTATTACAAGGCCTTTTTATAGGCATGAAAAGTGAAGAAAAATATGTCATTGAATATATCATTAAGCATAAAAATATGTCATTGAATATATCATTAAGCATTTGAGAAGATCATGGAGGAAGAGTAGACATCCACCATAATTTGATTTTTCTTATAACACTCCCCTTGGATGTCCATAGATAATGTGCCTCGTTAAAACCTTATTAGGAAAAAACCCTATGGCAAAAAAATCCTAGTGAAGGAAAAAGAGTACACATGTTTAGAAATACGCCTTTTGGTTGCCTCGTTAAAAACCTTGCAAGGAAAACCCAGTGGGACAAAATCTTGTACGAAAAAAGAGTACAACGCGTATTAACTCCCCCTGATGAGAGTATCAATTCACTTCCTTGAACCTTCGTATCCCAATCTTGTACACTAGTTTCTTGAAGGTTGATGTCGGTAGAGATTTGGTGAACAAATCAGCCATATTATCACTTGAACGGATCTGTTGCACGTTAATATCACCATTCTTTTGAAGATCATGTGTGAAAAATAACTTTGGTGAAATGTGCTTTGTCATATCCCCTTTTATGAATCCTCCCTTCAACTGGGCTATGCATGCTGCATTGTCTTCATACAAAATTGTGGGTAATTTGTCACACTTCAAATCACATTTGTCTCGAATAAGGTGTATTATAGACCTCAACCATATACATTCTCGACTTGCTTCATGAATAGCAATTATCTCAGCATGATTAGATGAAGAAGCCACAATTGATTGCTTAGTCGACCGCCAAGATATGGCAGTGCCTCCATATGTAAACACATATCCTGTTTGAGATAAAACCTTTTGTGGGTCATATAAATACCCAGCATCGGCATAACCAACAAGATCAGGACTGCAATCATTGCCATAAAATAATCCCATATCGGTAGTCCCTTTTAGATACAGCAATATGTGTTTGATTCCATTCCAATATCTTCTTGTAGGAGCAGAGCTATATCTTGTTAAGACATTAACTGAAAAAGTTATGTCAGACCTTGTAATGTTAGAAAGATACATTAGTGCACCAATTGTACTAAGATATGGTACATCGGGACCAAGAAGCTCTTCATTATTTTCATGAGGTCAGAATGGATATGCTTTATCCATATAAAATCGCTTTAAAATCATTTTAGTGTATGTTGATTGATGGACAAAAATTCCATCTTTCATATACTCAATTTGTAGACCAAGACAAAATTTGTCTTTCCAAGATCTTTCATTTCAAATTCTTTCTTTAAATAGTCTACTATTTTAGGAAGCTCTACTGCTTTAGGAAGCTCCCTAGGAGTTCCAATGATATTTAAATCATCAACATACACGGTGATTATAATAAATTTAGATCCAGATCTTTTTATAAAGACACAAGGACAAATTGAATCATTCTTGTACCCTTCTTTCAACAGGTACTCACTCATGTGATTATACCACATGCGCCCTGATTGTTTCAATCCATATAAGGATTTTTGAAGCTTTATTTAATAAATTTTTTGGAAACCTTAATATGCTTCAGAACAATTTAAATCCTTCAATGATTTTCATTATACGCATATCACGTTTTTTTTGTATTGCCAGATTAAAACCTGAAATGGCGACATCCACCACAAGAGAACATGTCTCTATATAATCAATGCCAGGATATTTACAAATCTTCTTGTGACACAAGTCGTCTTTATGTCTATCGACTTGACCTTTTTTTTTCACACAAGAATACATTTATACCTCCACTGGCTTTATACTTTCAGGTGTTGGGACTACCCGTCCAACTTCATATTTTTCAGGTGAAATCAATTTTCATTGCGTATTTTTCATTTGGCCAATCATTTATCTGTCCAAATTTCATGACAGATTTGAGCTCAAGATCCTCGTCAATATTAATAATATCGAGCGCTACATTATATTAACAATATCGTCGACAATCATTTTATATCGGTTCTACTATTACCTAATAAAGACATAACTTATTAAGATCTCTTTATCTTATTATTTTCAGGTACCTGAGCCTTTCCCATGAGGTCTTATGAAGTGTTATGCCGTGGTGCTCTTCTAGAGCACTTGCCTCCTTATTATGACCATCTTGAACATTTGCTCCTCTCTTTTTTCAAGGAGTTTTATCTTTGGAACCGATTAGTTTATTATGCTTCATGCATGCCATAAACTCTATTCATTATGAACTTTATTTTATTTGGAGCATTAGCAGCTGAATATGATATTTAACTTTGGGTCAGCAAATACGTCTGGCAATATTTTGCAAATGAATTATCCCTTGAACTTCAAGTTTACATTTTCTCATACGAGGATCTAGATGTACTCATAATAATTCATTATATGCATTACTTTTTCAGCTGTCCATTTTCTTCCCCTATTGTTGGGATCACCGACACATATCCCTAGCCTTATTTGGGGATCCATCTTTGTATATTGTGCTGGAACAATTAAATCATATAGCACATTCATATTTCTAGATGGAAATTATTTAGTTCCTGACCCTGAACCGATTGTGATAGGAAGAACTTATCTTAATTTGGCTAGATACGTACAAGTGCTGTTGTATATTAAATAATATATCACATACCAAATTTTATTTTGGCAATTTTGTTCTCATAACTAATGGTTTAGCTATAATTGGAGGCATACAATTTCTGCTAAACTAACTTGGATTTAAACCAGTATTATCAAGATAAATAATCATAATTTATATTTTGGAACTGTGCTCTAATAATTTGAGCAATCAATCTTGCAAAAGCCAATCTGCAAGTTGATAACAAATGCACATGTGACCAAAGAATAGATGCATCTATTAAAATCATATAATAGTAAACGGTCGACATGGCAGGTGACTAGACCCATATATTTATCACCTTTTATTAGTTCCAAAAACCAAAGGATTCAATCCCAACTTTAACTGATATATCATGAGAATAAGCAGCACAAGAGAATTCTTGAAGAATCTTATATTTCTTCAATATATGTCAATATAATTCTCAATTAATTTTTCGCATTATAATTGAACCGAGATGGTCAACCGGTCATGCCAACTAATATTTGTTTTAGTAAACCTCTAGTTGTGACATATGATTCCATCATCATGCATATATTTGTGTAGTACAAATAAAAAGAAAATCGGATAATCTTTCATATTTATCCGTTATGATTATAGAAATATGAAAATATTCAATATTCCTTTCATTTATAGTCTCAATATGCCAACCACTTTGACTCATACATTTGAAACTCAAAAAGTTTCTTTTGAGACTTTACAATATCAATGTCGTGAATACTTTTATTCATCCGGGTAGTAACAAATTAATTTTTTCGGAGCTCTTAACAACTCTAGTACTACAAGATCTTTTGTCACACCATTCATATAGTAAATGTCTCATTCATGGAGAAAATTATATCATAATAAATTGTCATTGTCAAAATCATCATAAGCAAAGTTATTTTTTTTTTGCTTTAATTTTGCCTTTAATAACCTTCTATAAGGCACAACAAAATATTTTTTGGCGTATCACATGTACGCGACCAATGACATATTCATGTAACCACACAATAATATTTATTCTCTTTATTTCACTCAAACCTCCCTCAGAGGTGAGTTGTGTGGTATTCATCCAATCATGCATTGCATGTCTTTATTCATTACTTTTATCACATATTACAACATTCACCTTTAGGAATGGGTCTGCATTCTCAATGCTTATCACAAGTCATATTCTCTTTAATGAATGTATCATAATTGGCGGTGTGCTTTATTATTTTACATACCAATTTGATGATAAATATTGCCTTCACATTTTGAAGAATTATTATTATTATTATTGTAAAGGCAATTTTTACCTCTTGAGTTAAACTATTCATAATGTCATTTGGATATAATTCTCAACAATATACTTTTGTTTACTCAAATCAGCTAAGTAATTAGTGTCAAACAGATATATGAAAATACAAAATAATATTGAAAATTCACATGTGGTCTTTGCTGCAATAAGCTTACTTCAAGATGAAAGTGATATGACTAGAACATTAAAGAAAAAAATAATATATCAAATAGAATAATATAGTACTACTAGTTACCATGCACTTTTATGGAAACTAAGTATTATGCTCTCTAGAAAAACAAAGAGATATAGCAGAACCTTTAATTGAAAAAATCATTGAAAATATTTTTAACATTATTGAAAAAGTCAATACTGGAATGACTCTACCATCTTGTTGCCTCCCACATCAGTTATAAAATAGGAGCAGTTATGTATTTTAAGTCACAAGAAACTAAACCCTTTTTTTTTATTTAATGGAGTGTACTAAGAATATTGTGTACAAATAATAAAAAATTGGGTTGCAGAGATACAAACTCACTCAATTTTTCAATATACGAGAATTAAAAGTTTTGATCGGCCAATGCTAATTCAAAATATTTTTCCATTTGGATCGTATATTTATTTATCAATAACGTATGCTAGTTGTGCTATTAAGATTACCCGAGAGAAACTTACCCCACATTACCTTTTCAAAAGTCAGAATAACGCATGATGGTCAAGCATATATTTTATAGGAAAACGTTCAGTTAAGGGAAACTTTACATAAAGTTCTTGCTTCTTTTTTTTTTAACTAAGGAACCAAAGTTCCTCAAATGACTTTGCAAAAGCTATAGTAGCTCCCAATTTCTTGTACTTCTTTTGGTCTTTGGTTTAGTACGTAACTCTTGGCTGCATCATTATATACTTTTGATTCTTATAATAAGATCTATATAACCAGGATACGAGATGAAAAAGATCAGACCAAACTTACAACAAATATTAAAAACTCGTTCATTGAAATGGATATTGATAATGCAACAAAATAAAATAAGTAAAACATGGAGTAGTAATTAGTTTACATTTAAGCATTTTCCTTTATAAAGTAAAACACTTAAGAATATGAATGGATTTGTAAGAAGAAAATACTTAGCATTGGAAACTTTCATAACAAATAAAGAACCTATGAGAAAAACAAATAAGAAAATGAATTAATTAAAAAGGATTAGAAAACGTATCTTAGCATTAGCATTATATGCCTTATCACAGTGTACTGGTCTCCTCAACCTTATTGTTACTTCAGTTATATTTGATACCATTCTTTGAAATTGCTAAATGAGAAATATCTTCAAGATGAATATTACGCACGACAGGAACATGCCTTTTATGATGTAGGACAATTTTGTAGATGTAAGTAACTCAATTGATTAGGGCATCGTGCTGATAACGTGTTATAAAATAAAAGCAATTTAGTAAAACATGAACATGACATGTTGTTATGAAATAAAAGCAATTTAGTAAAACATGAACAAGAAATGGAGATAGAGAGAAAGAAGAGATTTTCTTCTTCAATTGTGTATATTTTCCTATCTATTACAAGGCCTTTATATAGGCATGAAAAGTGAAGAAAAATATATCATTGAATATATCATTAAGCATAGAAATATATCATTGAATATGTCATTAAGCATTTGAGAAGATCATGGAGGAAGAGTAGACATCCACCATAATTTGATTTTTCTTATAATAAATTTGACTTTAAAAGTAGTTCTCATTTTCAAAAAGAGGCAAAGAGCCAAAGATCGTGAAAGTATAGAGTAAAAGGCGACTCCCCCAAATCATTGTGCACAAATGGTAACCCAAGCAAATGGACTGTATTTCCAAAACATCATTTCTGGCCCAAATACTTGACCAGGCCCTTTTACCAAAGATAATTATATTTGCTAGTCTACTCCACTTTATTTTCAAGTTGAAGTTTGTTTGTAAAGTTTTGGTTGTATAATCTATAGTTCATCAAGCGATTAGCCGACTAGCCGCTCATTCAATCGCTTAACTAAAAATAGCTGATGGAGGTATGATATATCTACAATTTATGTTTAATATATATATAATTGTATATAATAAATGTATAATCTTTATATATTGCTAGAATAAGTAGACAATGAATATAACTGGCTACTTGCGTAAAGATCCCAATAAATATTTCAAAGTTGAAATAGTGATTCGAAAGTTATTGCAAGGGGAGTTTAGAAGGTGGTTCTCATACGAAGAGAAGTTCAAATATTTTCTTCTAATGGGTTCATATATTTGGACTTTGTTGTTCAAACGTTGTTAATACATGTGGCGTTTTATTCATACATATTGCAATACGCAGTTTAGTTGAGCGGTCCTCTTCACGATTTTAGTTAGAAAGAAATACGAGCAGAAGCAGATGTACACTTGCGTCAAGTAGGTGAGAACATACTATCTAGAAAAAAATGTTTTAAATAAAATAAATCCAATAGAACGTTGTATCTACAACAAGAACAAACCCAGTATAATCTCACAAATCGGGTATGAAGAGGATAGTGTATACGCAGACCTTACCTCTATCAGGTGAAAATAGAGGGGCTCTATCTGATAGACCATCGGCTAAAAAAAAGTGAAAAAAGAAGAGAAAGGAAGAAATAATTTAAAAGTTTGGAGCCGCCTCTTATCGAGAAGATGAAAATAGCCGAAATAAGGATGTTGAGATGGATGTGTGGGCACACTAGGCTGGATAAGATTATGAATGAAGATATTCGGGAGAGGGTGGGCGTAGTTCCCATGGACGTCAAGATGCGGGAAGTGAGGCTTAGATGGTCTGGGCACGTGCGGAGGAGGAGTCTAGAGGCCCCCGTTAGGAGGTGTGAACGGTTGACTTTGACAGGTACGAGAACAGGTAGAGGGCGACCTAAAAAGTATTGTGGTGAGGTGATCAGGCAAGACATGGCGCAACTTCAGATTTCCGAGGACATGGCCCTGGATAGGGAGGTGTGGAGGTCGAGCATTAGGGTTGTAGGTTAGGGGGTAGTTGAACATTTTTCCAGCTAGTCTAATAGAGTTTGGTCTAGGTCTGCTAGCGGTTGTTGTTCTTCACACGATTTTTATTTTCATAATTTATTTTTTAATTTTATTATTGACATACTTATTGCCCTTCCACTTATTTGTTGTCTCTTACGGTGCTGATTCTATTGGTCTGGTTTCTGTGTTGTTATACCCCCGGGTAGCGGTAAGGTCTACGTACACTCTACCCTCCCCAGACCCCACTAGTGGAATTACTACTGGATTGATGTTGTTGGAACCGCCTCTACTACGAGGGACTTGATTTATGATATGGTGTTGACTGATTATAATTACTTAGCCACAAGGATGAAGCTATCCTTGTATAAAGGTAGTCAATTGATACCTATTCGTTGAAACATTACACTTAGTAAATGCATTTTTTTTAATTGTATATATACTGTATGTTAGGTTTGTGAGCCATGCAAATTGTGGGTACCAATTTGATCTCTTCGAAAATGTGTAATTTATTTGGAAATTAGCAGTATCCACCACTTCCTACAAGTTTATTATTTTCACGCCAACGAGGTAATCGAGTCGGGGACATAATTTTCTCTTATCACTAAAAGAATGGTTATCACACATAAGAATCTTGAGAGAATAGAAGTCCAGGCTGCAAAGAAAGGCTAAAACTCAGTGTGAGTTTTCAAATGGCCTGTCTTCTTTCGGTTGACATAATATAATTATTTTGAAGCATACTATATTAGTAGTATGATTGTTAGAGTCAATGTCTTCCTTTAATTTGCTTTAAAGGCTAATATACTATCTATATTGCGGTTTGTTCCTTTTCATCAAAAGGTGAAGTTCGTGCATTTTAGTGAAAAAGAAAGGCACCTAATTCCTCTTGCTATAAGAATGGCAAGCAAGTTTCTAGTATTATTCCATAATACTTTCCAAGTATATGGACAGATATTTAGGGATATTTGAGATAGCACATTGGATATATAAGATTAACGATATTATGTGCTTGATTTTCCTCTGAAAATGGTGCTTTCCACGTCCTCTCTGTTGTAAGAATTTTCCTCTCTTAAACAGGAATATAAACGAAGGGGACCTTAGAGTAACGGTAAAATTGTATTCGTGTGATTTATAGGTCATCGGTCAAGAGTTTGAGCCGTGGAATGAGTTACTAATACTTGCATTAGGGTATATAGGCTGCTTACATTATACCCATTGGGGTAAGATCCTTCCCCGAATCCTATGTAAATGCGGGATGTTTCGTACACCGAACTACTCTTTTAAAGAGGACTATTAATATTATATTCTGTCCTATGAGATCTATGATTTTCACTAGTGAAAAGACAAAAGTTCAAATCTTTTTGATAACATAATATAAACGTGAGAAGTTGTAGATCCAGCTATTGCAGAAGTAATATCCACATATAGTACTATAATAGAACTTTATATACTATCAGCGGTAGCTTAGCATGTGATAGTTGCATGTACCATTTGTACATATCAAATTACCGATTACTATTATCTTATAAATTATATGATTGTATAAATAATTTGTATATTCTCTAACGCATAAAACTTAAATCTTACCAGCAAGGGTTTCGTTCATATATTTCATATGATTTGTTCTACGTACTATATATGTAACACAAGAAATTCTCATTTAAATCTTTCTTTCTCTCCTCTTCACCATTATGAACTTTTGCTTTGGCTTTCGCAGGCGCAAATGTCTTATCATATGACCTGTAGAGTAGATGCTATTCCCCTATCAAAGCTCTTATATCACTCGTATACTTATCATTGAATAAACGAAACGTCCGAAACCAATGAATTAAAGATGCCATCTTTTTCTGCATTCATGTGAAGTTTTAAGTGTATAGTTGCAGGCCACATGTTATCAGTCTCCCTTAAAATGTGCGAGAAATCTATGGATATGTTTTATCAATTTGTGAAAGACAAGCATGGGCTGACTTATAGCCCAAATCCTGATCCATGTGAACTCATGGTCTCTGTTAAACTAGGATTTTATGTACCTATTTTTTAGAATGATCTAATATTATTTGTTGGCTGGTGCACTTGGTTGAGTGTTGAGTTATTTACTCAGAGGAATATCAGTCAATTCCCACTTAATACTTTTTTTTTACTTTTTTTAGCGCGACGAGCTCGAAATACACTTAAATTATGCTCCTAATAAAAAAATAGTATAGTATAATATCGTATCCATAGGGATTGGAGTTAAACAGTATTTTCTTAGTTTCTAGCTTGATTGCTATCCAGGAGAATCGACAATTGAGATTTATATGATTAATAACTAAAATTAACTAAGAATCTAAAGCTATTGACTAATGACTATCGCAACAAAGATAAGCAATGAAGTTATCAGTGGGAGAAAATAGGGGTTGATATGATAGGTGCAAGATAATTTTTGGGTTCTAACTCTAGATAATTCACTTCTAATGTTTAAGTGAGTCTCTCGAATTCACTCAATTATTAGTTCAAACGTTTAGTAGAAACTCCTCTCTCGATTAAGTCTCAACCTCACGAGATGAACCAATTTAAGCACGTGAAGATATACAAGAATGCATAGTGAATTGGTCTTTAGGAGAACCTCTCTCGATTATTCTACTAACTAGGTTTAATCAATGATTCAACTAGCCTCTTTCGATTACTAAAAAGAATTAATGAACTCACCCAACAATATAATGCAAAGAAATCACAAATTATACTTCTCTCGATTACATGAACAAGTGAATATAGATGCAACAGTTAAATCATCCAACAATGCTTCAATACATAAAACTAGAGTTATAATCCACAAACAATCATCAATACACTAAATCCATCAAACCCTAAAGGGAACTATTCCACAAATATGGAGCAATTCATCACAAATATAATTAAAAGATAGGAAAACATAAATTCAAACCAAACTCGGGTCTTGAGTGAGGAAGGAATGATGAAATCTTTGTGCTCGTGTTCTTCCAACTCCTCCTTAGCCTCCTTATGTCGAATATGTGTCAGAAGTTCAGAAAATAACGTTTTTCATGTATTAATACCAAGTAGGGCCGGGCCGAGACGAAATCACCTTCTCCTAGCCGAAATAGAAAAATTACTCTGTAAAAATTGCACAGACGTGCCGCATGGGGCGACGCGCTATGCGGGGCATTAGTGGGAAAATCCAGAGAGTTGATTCTGATAGGCAGCAGAGAAATGCACAAGCGCGGCGCCCCACGCGCCGCGACAGTGGGGATTTCTCAGATTACAGATTTTTCTTGCGTTTTGACGTTCAGACTTGGTCCTCGACTCCCGAACACGATCCCCACTTAATCACTTGGGCTTTTACTTAGATTTCAAAGCTCCAAATCACTCAAATTCATTCCATAACATCTACATAGTTCGGAATCACTCCTACAAGGCATACAACACACAATTAGTACAAAACACTATCAATTAAAGCTCAAAACGAATAAAATGCAATAAATTAGAGTGCAATAAGCGACTAAAATACAAGATTATAGCCAACATAATAGCGGTGCACCTATATTCAAGAAATCCTAGATCCACCTCGTCTAGACAAGGCAACGACTTGAATTTCTATCATTTTTCTCTCATTTTCTGATTAAAATGTTGGGTCGAGTACAATATAGCTTTAAACTTAATTCCTGCCACGTCAATGCTTTTCTTTCCTTATTCCTTTTCTCCCTTGAATCAACCAATCAAAATTAAACTAGTTAAGATCGGATATACGAATTATTTAAATAGCATAGCATTTTTCATGAAAATAAGTAGAATGTAAAAGCATCAAAGATGATCTCCCCCTTCACCCTCGAATCCATTATCTAGAAAAAGGAAAACTTAAGCTGATTAATAATTAGTAGTAATAACCAAGCCTTTCTTTTCTATGAGCAAAAAGAACTTTCAATTAGAAACATTTTAATTTGATAAGGAATATCCTTTTTATTATTGAGAATATGCCACAGTTTGGTGATGGCTGATTGATTCTACCAATATCAGCAGCCCAAAGTGATTGACTTTAATTACTTGAAGATGATTATAGGATAGATTATCAACAGACTAATTATCTTATGATACTTGCTTAATTATTATGAATAATCTGTAACAATTCGGGAATCTGCACCACTGACAATGAAAATCCCAAGTAACAGGAAGAGATAAGCAAAGATCTTTAACATTATTTGGCACATACCCACTCTCTTTTTTAACTATTTGTTCACTGTTTCTATATTGGGAGTGTTGAGTCTGCAGTGACTATACAACAACAACAATGACGTCCACTAAAAGTTTTCAATGACGATATTCTGTGACGATCTCTTAATTAATTCGCTACAAAAGTATTGTTTTGACTTTTGTGGTGAGTTAGTTGCCAAACAAAAGATTAGTCCTCGTTATGGAATAGTATTTTATTTATAGTTTTTGTGGCGACTAAACTCGACACAAAGTTAAAAAGTATGGCACAAAATAAATGTTAGTTAGGTTACCACTCAAAAAAAAATATGTATCACTATTCTTGGTGACAACATAACAAGGTCGCCAGTTAAAAAAACATGTAACACTACTTTTGGTGGCGACATAAGAAGGTCACCACATAATGTCATCTTTAAAAAATCTTTTTTCGTGTAGTGGTCTCAATTTTAAATAAGTTGGAGTTCGCTACTATCTATCTGAATCGTTAGTGATCGTGTTACTTTATTTAAACTCATTTGGGTCAATAATATACCAACTAAAATAGAAGTACTATAGGTTCTCAAAGAAAATATAAAGAAAAGGTTGAAGCCTATAGAAGGTATGCTTTTGGCTTGGATGCTTTAACAGTTTGAAGTTGACGATGATAAAAGAATTATCTTAGCATTGAAGATAACTAGATAAGTGACTTTTCTTAAAATTCTTTTTTGAACTTCAACTCTAAATATTTTCTTAATTTGTGTCCATATTGACCCCAAATCATGGATCGCTTTTACATAGTAAGGGCTCGTTTGGTATGAGGAATAAAGGATATTTTGGAATTAAATTTGAGATGTATTTTATCTCATATTTGGTTGAATATAATCGCGGTATACATGTATACGGTCAAAACCGAGTCTGCCCTTCGTATGACTAATCGAGATTGGAACATGATGGTCTAAGGTTCATCATTGTAATATCGAGCCATGATATAAAGTTAGGTTGTCAAGCTCAAGCCCCAGAGACCGACCAATATCGCAATCGAGTCAAGATCGAGCTCGAGACCCAGAGACCGATCAATACCGAGACCGGCCAAGATCGAGATCGAGTCAAGGTTGAGCTCGAGACCCAGAGATCGGCCAAGATCAAGATCGAGCCAAGAAATAAAAAAGCCGTTATAGCCGCATTTGGGGAGAGAATCTCGGCGGAAATCACGACTTGAATCAAGAAAAAGCTAATTAATTAATCTATCATGGGATCCCACTATGTATTTTTAATTATATCCAAAATGAAATTTCCCCACTATATTAAGAGTGGTTATCATTTGTAATTAGAGGACATTGATTCATACACACATTCATTCTGAGATATACAGAAAAAAGAGCAAATACTATCCTTTTTGGCTTTGGATGTTTAGTCATATTATTTTTTCTACAAATTGTTCTTCACTCAATTTGAAGGCTTAGGCTAACTAGTTCATTCAGTTTGTATTCATTTCTTTTATAACTAATTTCGATATTCATTTACATATATTTCCTAATTTGTATCAATTTATATCACGTGTCCTTAGAACTACGTATAAATTCAACTCTATCCGTTTTTTGGGTAAACAGTTTGGCGCCCATTGTGGGGCTAAGGATAATAGTGGTTATTTGATACGAATCTCTATAAAATGTACTATTTTACACTTGCTATTAGAAATATCTTTGATTTCAGGTTAAAAATGAGGAACTCTCAATTAATAGCCCTACATATCGATAATGAAACTGGCTATCAAGGTGAGAATAACAACCTGACACCCGGGGATGAAAGGCCACTCGTTGACCCCGTTGGGACTCGGGCCGCAGATCCAATTGACGTTAATTCATATGTGGCCATTGAAGCGAACCAACATTCCGACACTGAAAACAACATTCATGGTGGAACTCGATCTGCATTTCGAAATACCCAAAATGTTGGAGAAGATGGGATCAACCTGCGTATGATTTTCGAAATATTGCAAGCTCAACAGGCAGCGATAGCTCAGTTGCAGAGCCAAACCCAAGCATCGAGCATGCCCCAGCCTTTCCGCATGTCCGGGATTCCTAAATATAATGGAACGACCGACCCAAACGAATATGTCACCTCTTACACATGTGCCATTAAAGGGAACGATCTAGAGGACGACAAGATCGAATCCGTATTATTAAAGAAATTTGGGGAAACCCTGTCAAATGGAGAAATGATATGGTATAATAATTTACCACCTAACTCTATCGATTCTTTTGCCATGCTTGCAGATTCTTTTTTAAAAGCACACGCCGGAGCCATAAAGGTCGAGACTAGGAAGTCGAACCTTTTCAAGGTAAGGCAAAAAGATAACGAGATGCTAAGAGAGTTTGTATCTCGTTTCCAAATGGAACGAATGGATCTACCACTGATCACGGACGATTGGGCCGTTCAAGCTTTCACCAAAGGACTAAACGAACGAAGCTCAATGGCTTCACAATAGTTGAAACAAAACTTGATTGAGTACCCGGCTGTTACCTGGGTCGATGTACATAATCGATATCAATCAAAGATTAGGGTCGAACATGACCAGTTGGGTTCTGGATCCATTATTAAAAGGGACATCGACCGAGAACCGAGGTCGAATAGGGACCCATACAGGCCGTATAACAGAGATTGTAGGGGTAGCGAACCAGGTCGCAACTCCGTACGAGGTGAAAGAAGAAGTGATCGAGGCCAAGGGTCTCAAGGGCTGATGGACAAGAATGGTTTCGGCATGTATACCTGACCTAAGGAAGCACTTCGGTTATTAGTGTATAACTTCAACATTGATGCATCCGTCATCATGTCGGCTATCGGACGCATCAAATATACTAAATGGCTTCGACCTCTGTAGACCAATCCATCCTAGAGAAATCCCAATCAAATATACAAGTATCATGGCACCCATGTCCATAGAACAGAAGATTGCAGGTAGTTGAGAGAAGAGGTAGCCCGATTATTCAATGAAGGGCCCCTTCGAAAGTTTTTAAGTGACCGAGCTAAGAATCATTTAAAAACAGAGAGTTTAATAGACAAAACGAACAAGAATAGCCACAACACATTATCCACATGATCATCGGAGGGATCGATGTCCCCCAGGGGCCAGTGCTTAAACGCACTAAGATGTAGATTGTAAGAGAGAAGCGATCTCGAGCTCAGGATTACGTACCTAAAGGAACCTTGTCCTTTAATGACAAAGATGCAGAAGGGATCATGCAACCCCATAATCATGCACTTGTAATATATGTACTTATGGATAAAACTCAAGTTAAGCGTGTGTTAATTGATCCAGGTAGTTCAGCCAACATTATTCGATCGAGGGCCGTAGAGCAACTTGGTCTACAGGATCAGGCCGTGCCCGCTACCCTGGTACTAAATGGATTCAATATGGAATGTGAAACTACTAAGGGCGAGATATTTCTGCCAGTAAACGTGGCTAGGACCATCCAAGAAATAAAGTTCCACATAATCGAGGGCGACATGAGGTATAACGCCCTGTTCGAGAGGCCGTGGATCCACAACATGAGAGCAGTACCCTTGACCCTTCACCAGGTTCTAAAATTCCCAGCACCAGAAGAAATCAAAACAATCTACGGGGAGCAATCAACCGCAAAGGAAATGTTTGCCGTCGATGAAGTGATTCTGATATCATCACTCTCATCGATAAAGGGATCGAATTCAAAGGAAAAATGGGATAACAAATAGCAATCACAAGCGTCAGCTTCTACCCAACTAGAGACGCAGAAGACTGATGAACATGATGATTATGGGATCCCTCAATCCTTCGTGGTCCCCGATGATTCTGACGCTACCAAATCAACGATCGAAGAATTGGAGCAAATCACACTAATCGAACGTCTACCAGCACGAAAGGTATACCTGGGCACGGGGTTAAGTCCCGAGCTCAGGAAAAATCTCATTCGATTTATTATAACTAACATGGATTGTTTCGCTTGGTCACATCTTGACATGACATGGATCCCACCGGAAATCACCACTCATAAACTAAGCTTGGATCCGAAATTCCACTCGGTGAAGCAAAAAAGAAGGCCCCAGTCCGAGGTCAAACATGCCTTCATCAAGAACGAGATAACCAAATTTCTCACAATGGGATCCATTCGAGAAGTAAGTACCCTGAATGGCTAGCGAACGTGGTGGTAGTCCCTAAGAAGGGAAACAAACTTAGAAGTGTGTAGATTATAAAGACCTGAATAAAGCATGTCCCTAGGATTCTTTTCTTTTGCCTAATATCGATCCTATGATCGATGCCACTGTCGGCCACGAGACTTTCAATTTTCTCGATGCCTACTCCGGGTACAACCAGATACAGATGAACACGGAGGATGAGGAAAAGACCTCGTTTATCACTAAGTACGGTACCTACTGTTATAACGTAATGCCATTTGGTCTAAAAAATGCTGGTGCAACTTATCAATGCCTAGTAAACCGAATGTTCGAAGAAAAAATAGGAAAATCGATGGAAGTTTATATTGATGACATGTTAGTTAAGTCCCTGCGAGCAGATGACCATTTAAAGCATTTGCAGGAAACTTTCGATATACTGAGGAAATATAATATGAAGCTCAACCCCGAAAAGTGTGCATTCGAGGTTGGCTCGGGCAAGTTTTTTAGCTTCATGGTGTCCAATCGGGGAATCGAGATCAACCCCGATAAAATCAAAGATATCGAGGATATCGCGGTAGTGGATAATGTAAAGGTCGTGCAGAGGCTAACTGGATGAATAGTCGCCCTTGGACGATTCATTTCGAGATCCTCAGTTAAGAGCCACTGATGCTTCGCACTACTTAAGAAGAAGAGCAACTTTTCATGGACTCCGGAATGCCAGCAGGCCTTGGAGGAACTAAAGCGGTATTTATTATGTCATTCGGACCTTAGGCGAGGACGAAACTAGATATCCACACTTAGAAAAACTAGCTCTTGCTTTAATAAGCGCCTCTAGAAAACTAAAATCGTATTTCCAATGTCATCCGATATGTGTTGTAACAACTTATCCTCTTCGAAATATTTTACACAAACCCGAGCTTTCGGGTCGATTGGCCAAATGGGCCATAGAAATCAGTGGGTACGATATTGAGTATCGACCCTGAACCGCTATCAAATCTCAAATCCTGGCGGACTTCGTGGCTAACTTTACGCCCGACCTTCGTACCTGATATTGCAAAAGAACTACTAATAAAATCGGGTACATCCTCGGGAGTCTGGACCCTCTTTACGGACGGTTCTTCGAACGCGAAGGGGTCCGGACAAGGCATCATACTAAAATCACCCACAGGTAATGTAATTAGACAGACTATCAGAACTACAAAATTAACTAACAATGAGGTTGAGTATGAGGCCATGATTGTAGGTCTCGAACTAGCTAGAAGCTTGGGAGAGGAGGTCATAGAGGCTAAGAGTGATTCCCTCCTCGTGGTAAACCAAGTTAACGGGACTTTTGAAGTCCAAGAAGACCGAATGCAGAGGTACTTGGATAAACTACAGGTGACCCTACATCGATTTAAGGAATGGACCTGCAATATGTACCTCGAGAATAGAACAACGAGGCCAAAGCTCTTGCAAATTTAGGTTCATCGGTCGAAGAGGACGAACTCAACTCGGGGACTGTCCTACAACTCATGAAATCGATAATTGAAGAAGGTCATGCCGAGATAAACTCCACAAGTTTAACCTGGGATTGGAGAAACAAATACATAGAATACTTAAAGAACGTGAAGCTTCCATCAGATCCAAAGGAGTCGAGAGCTCTACGCATAAAGGCAGCGCGATTCACTCTGTCTGAAGACGGAACGCTGTTTAGAAGGACGTTCGATGGACCATTGGCAATATGTATGGGACCGGGAGATACCGACTACATCATACGGGAAATTCACGAGGTCACTTGTGGAAATCATTCCGGTGCCGATTCGCTGGTCCACAAAGTAATCAGAGCAGGGTATTATTGGACCGACGTGGGCAATGATGCAATGGGGTTTGTTCGAAAGTGCAACAAATGCCAAAGGCATGCGCCCATGATTCATCAACTCGAGGAACTACTCCACTCGGTCCTATCACCATGGACTTTCATGAAATGGGGAATGTACATCGTTGGCCCCTCCTTTCGGCCCCAGGTAAGGTTCAGTTTATTTCGTTTATGACTGATTATTTCTCTAAATGGGTTGAAGCACAGGATTTCGAGAAAGTCATAGAAAAGAAAGTCATAGACTTCTTTAGGAACCATATCATATGTCGATTCGGAATGCCCTCCAATATTGTATGTGATAATGAAAAACAATTCATCGGCAGCAAAATAACTAAATTTCTCGAGGATCACAAGATCAAAAGGATCCTATCAACACCTTATCATCCCAGCAGGAATGGACAAGCCGAATCGACCAACAAAACTACCATCCAAAATCTTAAGAAGAGATTGACCGACGCCAAAGGAAAAGGGAGAGAAATACTACTCGAGGTCCTATGGGCATACCGCACAAAATCGAAATCCAGTACCGGAGCAACACCGTTCTCGTTAGTTTATGGCGCCGAAGCACTAATCTCGGTCGAGGTCAGAGAACCTAGTATCAGGTTTCTATATGCAACAGAGGAGTCGCATAACGAGACCATGAATACGAGCCTAGAATTATTGGACGAAAGACGAGAAGCCGCCCTCGTACGATTGGCCTCCCAAAAATAGCAGATCGAAAGATACTACAATCGAAGAACCAATCTTCGACATTTTAACATCAGGGACTTGGTGCTAAGTAAATTCACCCTCAACACCTAAAATCCGAATGAATGGAAACTGGGTTCGAACTGGGAAGGACCGTATCAGGTTCTCAAAATCATCGGAAAGAGATCCTACAAGCTCGGCATGATAAACGGCAAATAACTACCAAGCAATTGGAACGTATCGCACCTAAAACGATACTACTTCTAAGGTACGACCCCTCCCATTTTCATTTATATTTCAAAACTAACCCTTGCAGGTGTTCGACCAGAAGCAGCAATGTATTCTTCAACACGAAGCCTTTAGGTCTGCAAGCACGCGTTGCACTCTTTTTTTCTTAGACCGTTTTTGTCCCAAATGGGTTTTTCGGTGAGGTTTTTAATGAGGCAACCATTGATCATGCTAACTTAGAACAATTCAACAGTATCTGAGGCCTCTTTACAATCAACCTCGAATACTGGGGGGGAATTACCCTCGAATATCAAGTACTTCATGGCAGCAGGGTATCGATAGGAAAAATTTATAAGGGCCAAACGGTTAAACGAACCATGCCCGCGTAGTTTGCTCGAGCCCTGACACAAAACATGTATGCATGTATAATGATTTATAAAGAGAAGTATTCTTCTTTACCGATATCTTGTACCTTAGAAAAGCTTTTCTACTTCATATTCTCGATCTATTATGTAAACAAGCCTAAGGGCCAACCATGACCGTAGTTCGGATGATTACCCCCACAAATCGGGGACTGCTATCCAAAATGTCAACGAGATCGAATTATATAAACTCCGAAGATCATAAGACCTCTTAGGCAATCCTCGATTTTATATGCTATGGCCACCCCACTCGGGGATTGACACTTTAGGCAATCTCGAAGTAAAACGGGAAAATAATCCCAAGAGGTAAATCCCGAACTAAAGAGGGATTTTTCTAGGCCGCGACCAGCCCACTTGGGGACTGACAATTCGGGAAAGCTCGAAGTAAAATGGGAAAATAAGCCCAAGAGGCAAATCCTGAACTACAGAGGCTACGACCGAATTAACACGGATCGGAAACGTCCGAATTCCGTAATAAAACAGGCCTTCAAAATCTTTCATAAACCGGTTAAAAAGGCTACCCCCGGCAAAATCATAAAAGGCTTCGATAATATCAAAGCCTCAAAAACTCTAATGAGTACAAAATTGATCAAACTCTCGAACAATTCCTTATTTCATGCCAAGGCATTACAAGTTTCGCAAATACAAATGATAAGAAACTCTTTCAAGCCAAAAAGGTGACAAAGCCATAAAACAATCTTTTTATAAAAGCCTAAGGGCTATTTTTTGTCTTGAGTTCTAGAGACCGTCCTCGCTCAAATTAAAAAACTTAAGGGTTACCTTACTTCGAGTTCGAGCAAGCACTCACTCGACCATAAAGTCTAAGGGCTATACTAATTCAGCTCCAATCTAATTGTTTAAACCTCGAATCTTAGAATACAACTTCATAATTTTATAAGACGGTAAAGAAGAAAGTTTTATATATATATATATATATATATATATATATATATATATATATGTGTGTGTGTGTGTGTGTGTGTGTGTGTGTGTCAAAAATCATTTACAAGGGCAGCATGGCCCAATCAGGTTTCTCTACAAAAGACCAAAACGGTCTTAAAAGAAACACAAAAAATACTAAGGACTCAGTCTTCTCCGGGAGCAACATCTTCGCCCTCGGGGCCTTCTTCGCTTCCAGATCCGCTCATACTCCCGATACCATCATCATCAAGAAAGGCCAACACTCTGGCTTCGGCTTCAAGCTCCTTAGCATTCTCTATCTCGGCTGTAAGATTGAAGCCACGAGTATAGATCTCCTCGAGAGTTTCCCTCCGAGACTGGCATTTAGCATGCTCGGCAACCCAGTTTGCTCGAGCCTGAGCAGCCTCAACAACTGATCTCGGCCAAACCCACACCACAATTAAGTAATGAGGAGGTCGATGCAATAATAAACCCAACGAAGGTCGGGATCGAATTCACAAGGAGTTAGAATATGGGATTAGGTGTATATCTAAGTTAATTGTAAGTTTTGGCTCCAATTACACTTCCACAAACTTGATTGGTGTTCTACTTCTACTTTACTCTATTATTTGCAAGTATAAAACTAAGGACAATATTTTTGGTTTTGAGTTTTTCAAATGATTAAAATGGACTAGGGTCGTGACTTCTACCTAGGTGGTTATCTAATGTGTAGTAAACTCCAGGGCAAATTTGATTAGTTGGGGTCGTGATGTAGCAATTACATTCGGGGTACTCACTCTATACCTCTCGGTAATTTGAGTGATTTTGCCCAATTTGGCTTTCTCAAGTCCAATTGGGTATTTGCACAATTCAAGTGATATTAGCTCAAGTCGGGTATTACTATCTCTAGGATTAACCCTTTAGTTGGGGCTATCAATTTCTTGAGTTCATTGCTAGTTTTTGTTAGCCAAGTTTTTCTAGACTTAGTCTCTCTTTCTCAATTAGAGGCTAAGTCAAATAGGCATGAATCAATGTTTGCAACAATTGATTCTAGGGTTCAATCATGAACAAGGCTAAATATCACTAACCCAATAAAAATAAGCCCTAAATTAAATACCCATCAAATACCCACACTAGGGTTGGGTCACAACCCTAGCTAAAGATTTAGCTACTCATAAAAAATAAAGAAATACAAGAAAAAATTAAGATAGAATGCATAATAATTGATTAGACAAAGAAAATCTAATGCTAAGAAGTTAATATAGTACAAAATTACTCAATACATTAAAGAAAAAGTCCCAGGTGCACTTCTGAAAACTCAACTTAACCTAAAAATGACAAAAAATTCTATTTATACTAAGTTGAAAATATCTGACAAAAATGCCCCTACGAAGGTTGTGCGGCCACATAATTCTGGTGCGGTCTGCACAATGAGCTACTGCGACCGCACAATTATAATGCGGTCCGCATTCTTGGGAACTTGGGGGCTTTTGCGGTCTGCATAAAAATTGGTGCGGCCATACTTATGATGATGCGACCACACAAAACTGATGTTGTCCACACTCCTTGCTTTTTTGGACTTGACACAAATCTCTGCTTCTTCAACCTTGCGAACCGCATAATAATGAATGCGGCCACAATTGGCCTCCTGCGGCCGCACAATTTCGGTGTGGTCCGCATGCCTTTAGGTGGCCCAAAAACTACTCTCTGAATTTCCCATCTGCGGCCACACTAGAATTGTGTGGTCCACACTGCTTGCCTTTTTGCCCTGGTTTGGTTCTTGTTCACTTTTGACTCCTTTATGAGTTGATTTTGACTTCTTTGGCTCGTGTCCCAATATTCCTGTAAGTAAATATATTTTGTTAGTTTCCGGGAACGCCTTTAAGCATTTTTGAGCTAAATCGCAAGTAAAAGAGAGAAAATAATCGGTAAAAATCCCCACTTATCAGCAACCTCCTTTGTTCGAACCTAGGCAGTTTCAGCATCGGACCGGTAGACGGCTACCATTGCATCAGCATTAGCTGTGGCTATTTCGACCTCCAAATTGGCCACTGCAAGTTCGGTGGCCAGTCTCTCTCGATCATAAGTTGTTGAGCCCAACCGAGACTAGAACTCCTCGATTTTCTAAGTTTGAACCAAGGCCTTCTCTTTCAAGCTTCGGAGTTGGGTCTCAGCCAAGGCCAATTGAGCTCGGGCAACCTCTTTTTCTAAGGTAAGACAGTCCATGTTCTTTTTCCACTCCCCGGCCTCCGCTTTCATTGCGACCACTTCAACACGAAGCTGCCTGATAATATCAAGCTTTTGATGGACCTGTGGGACCGAACTGTTAGCCATCACGCCCGAGTCAGTATCATTAACTTCAAAGATTATTTTTACCTACTCGAACAAATTGGCTTGTTCTTTCCGAGCTACATCTAGCTCAGCCCGAAGTTCTTTTGCTTCTCCTTCTCTCTGCTTACTGAGAAGCTTGAAGGCATCAATCTCCTCAGTAAGCCCTCGAATATCGGCTTCGTACCGGCTCAGCTTCGCTCGGGATCGGAGAAACACCTCGTGATGAAGCACAGAGGCCTATAAAAATAGAAAGAAGGAATTATACAAGGAAAGAAAAATACAAGTATGAAAATTGACAAAGAGAAAATGAACTTACCCGATTCAGAGCCTGTTGAGCTTCGTTGAAAAGAAAAGAAACTCCACCTCGCCCGAGCTCTTCTTCGGGGCCTCCAAGTCACTCAGACCGGTGATATCTTCTACCCCAACAAAATAACCACGGAAAAGATCTTCCTCTCCATGGGCTCCCTCCCGTGACAAGTCTCCACGGCATGAGCATCACGTATCATCGACTGGGAAAATAAAGGGAACGAGGGGGAATTCCCCATCTCTATTTCCCCAAGTAGGTTTTTTTGGGTGTCACCTCCGTCTTGACGAGCCTCAAGCCCGGTTTTTGCATCGGCATCCACAACCTCTTCAACGACCCCTTCGCCCTGAGGTAAAGCATCTTCAATTCTCCTCGGCCGGGGAACTTGGGCCGGAGTCTCATCCTCGATCTCACGAGCCTAGACGGGGCAGTATCAACCCCCACCGGTCCCGGAGTTTTCTGAATATCGGTGCCAGCTCGTGCATGAACCACCATCCCAGAACCATCTTCTTTTTCCTCTTCTTCTTCTTCTTCTTCTTCTTCTTCTTCTTCTTCTTCTTCTTCTTCATACCTTAGTCTTTGGACTGACTCCACAGTCAGTGGGATTGTGTCCCCCTTGGGTTTACGGGCCTCTCTCTTCTTTGGTTTTTGGCCCTTGGAGTTCGAGGCCCTTTTTCTCTTAATCACCATCGCCGGTTTTGAGGTAGGAGATAAAGCTTCTTCATCACCGGACAAGGTTCTCATAGCTGCATCCTTTCCGAGACCTACAAAAGGAGAAAGTAAATAAACTCATACTTGAAAAAATAAATGCTTGAACGATAGGCAAATCGATAAGCCATGAAGAAGGCTTACCATGAGTATGAGCCTCCTGCCGGCCCTTTGACAAATCGGGCCACGCGCGCTCGGCGTATGTTGACATCGAAACCAGGCTCCTGACCCAGTTCTCGAGGTGGGGAACTACACCCGGCATCCAAGCAACGGCTGCATCGAGAAAAACACTGATAAGAAAAGATGAAGAAATAAAAACAACAAAAACTAAAAACGGGATCATACTTACGTTTCATATTCCATTTCTCAAGAAATGGCATACTCTCAGCTGGGATTAGGTCCGAGGTCTTCACCCGAACAAACGGCCCATCCAGCCCCGATCTTTGTCTTCATCTATACTCGAGGTGAACGCCTTGGTGGCCCGACGTTGAAGATTTATCAGCCTACCTCGGTAGAGTCGAGGGCTATATAATCTTACGAGGTGGTCGAGGGTGAATGGAAGCCCGTCGATTTTACTCACAAAGAAACGGAGCAGTATCATGATCCTCTAGAAATAAGGGTAAATTTGGCCGAGGGTCACCTTGAATTTCTTGCAAAAATCTACAATGACCGGATTGAGGAGACCCAGCATAAAAGGATAAGTGTAAACACTCAGGTACCCTTCCACGTGGGTAGTGATCGCTTCCTACGGTGCCGTTATCACAATCTCTTTGTTTTCCCAATTGCAATCTTTCTTCACCAGATCAAGAAGACTTTTGGGTATCGAGCATATATATCTCGATACTGGCTCGCATCGACCAGTAACCGATGAGGGTTTCTCGATCGTAAAATCAGAATCAATAACACACACCCGGGAATAAGGTCTTCACGGTGTGGCTCCACCACTGGTTTCTCGCCAGGCGGCCGAGATGAGGAAGTAGCCTCTTTCTACGGAACGGTTTTAGATTTTTTGTCATTTAGTTTTTGTGAACAAAGGAGAATAGAGATTAAAGTATTTGGTGTTTTAAGAAGAATAAGCAAAGAAATTTGAAAACCTGGAAATAGGGAGCTTTGGAGAAGGCAAAAAACTATGAAGATAGGAATGAAAAAGATATGAAAGTAAAAGTTTGGAATGATGAATAAAGGAATTATTTATTGGTTTCACAACGACGGTTCAAAATTGGCAGTGGCCGACCATCAACTGACTCGCATTTAATGCCTTGGTAACTGAACCGACGGGACGTTTGTCGCATATGTCACAACCGGGCTCGTCGCTGACATCATCATCCACCAAGTCGAATTTCGGAAATTCATATCGTTTCTCTTCATCTTCTTTCTGAGAAACAAATGGACTATTTGTATACGTTCACAATCGAGTCTGCCCTTCGTATGACTAATCGAGATTGGAACATGATAATCCAAAGTTCATTATTGTAATATCGAGCCAAGATACGAAGTTGGGTTGTCGAGATCAAGCCCTAAAGACCGATCAATATCGAGCTCGAGACCCAAAGACCGATCAATACCAAGACCGACCAAGATCGAGATCGAGTCAAGGTCGAGCTCGAGACCCAAAGACCGGTCAAGATTGAGATCTACCAAGATCAAGATCGAGCCAAGAAACAAAAAAGCCATTATAGCCGCATTTTGTGAGAGAATCTCGGCGGAAATCACGGCTTGAATCAAGGAAAAGATAATTAATTAATCTATCATGGGATTCTAATATGTATTTTTAATTATATCCAAAATGGGATTCCCCCACTATATTAAAAGTGGTTATCATTTGTAATTGGAGGACATTGATTCATACACACATTCATTCTGAGATATATAGAAAAAAGAACAAATACTATCCTTTTTGGCTTTGGATATTTAGTCATATTATTTTTTCTACCAATTGTTCTTCACTAAATTTGAATGCTTAGGCTAACTAGTTCATTCAGTTTGCATTCATTTCTTTTATAACTAATTTCGATATTCATTTACATATCTTTCCCAATTTGTATCAATATATATATGACGTATCCTTAAAACTACGTATAAATTTAACTCTATCCATTTTTCGTGTAAACAATACCTAATCTCATTAGTTATCCCGAGATTGTAATGTTATTTTTATCCTTATAAAAGAGTGGGGTAACAATCCCGAAATAATTACTCTTGGGATAGCGTGTTTCCCAACCAAATGACCCCTAAATAGTTGTGATAAACAGTACTCCTATCAATATCACGTTTTTGTTGCTTTGTGTTGTTTTTGTTGATTTTTGAGGGCGGCTTCAATAATAAATCTGCTTCTTGTTTAACATAAAATTAATCTGCTGTTGATTAAAAAATATGTGGAAAGTGAAAGTGATTAACTTAAGCACGTCATTATGGAACCAAGATTTTGAGCATTTAGATTATGACAAAATAACCTACCGCACACCCTCTTGAGGTGCGGCCCTTCCTCAACCTGCATAAACGCGGGATACTTCATGCACCCAGTGGTGAAACCAGAAATTTTTACAAGAGAGTTCAAACTTGAAAAAAGTAAAAAAAGGATCCGACAAAAAGTGTTCAGTATATAATACACCTCCAAAACCTAATATTTTATTTATATACATAATGTAATTTTCGACGAAGAGTGGTCAGACCATCCTTCGAATAATGTAAGTTCGCTCGTGTGTGCACTGAGCTGCCCTTTTAAGATTATGACTAAATACACGAAACCTTAATCGTATCGAAGTGCTTTTTCTTAATATAGTGAAAAAAGAAAATGAGACATGAATAAGTAGGTTAAGTTGGGTTAAATGCATCCCACTGAGCCTCTTTTTTTTCTTCTTTTCTTACATGATTTTGTTTTGTACTTTTTGTTAAATAAATGGGAACAGAAATTATTGGCATCTAACTAAAGGAAAAACACCATAAGTTGTAAGTTTTCCTTTTCACCTAACTACGTTACTTTAACTTAATCTTTGAGCACTTTCATCACACGAATTTAGAATTTAGAAGAATATAAAGTTACTTAAAGAAACGAGTGTATTTCCTTTTCACCTAACTAGGTTACTTTAATTCTTGAAGTCTTAGTTTCTGGTTTTGATATATGCGTTTTTCTAACTATAACTAATAATATTATACAAGGATCTAGTGAGATTACTTTAACTAGGATTTGTACTTGTGCTGACGACTTTGTTGGAGAAATATTTTCACAAAATTGTACAGTTAGGTTTTGGATACATCTAAACTGTCTAAATGCAATTAGCATAATGTTTTTGAACATGTTACGTGACTTGAATATATTTGAATACTTTCTTTTTTAACTTTTTTGTTTAGATTCATTAGATTCAATGTTCGAAAGTTACGTAATCCTGACTTGTGTTTCCTTAAAATTAACTCCTGTGCTATGTCCACTTTTCCTAATTCTTTCGACTTGACCATAATATGTCATTGTTGGCTATCCATATTTTGCTATGTTAATCCACTTACTTTTTTTTTTCTAATTTCGTTAGAAAATGGTGGAGTATATATTTTACCAAGTATGGTTCAAACATAATAACTGCGAATTTACACTTGTATGAGTCAAAATCCGTCCTAGAATATTTAAGATAAGATAACACTATAAAGAAAGAACTCTCAAGCCGTCGTTAGTCGAGGTGGACCAGGAAGCAACAAGACTCATAGCCAAAGAGCCGACGAGAGCCGTGGTCGAGATGTCAATAATGGTCGAGGTCGAGCACCGTTGATGAAGCTGTAACGGCTAGTTTTCAAAATATGATATTAAAAAGAATATTCTAGTGGATATTCTCTGCACTTGTACTATTAAGGTTTACTAAAAATATGTCTCATATAAATAGAAAAAGAGATAATGATATGAGGCATGCGATATTCATTTGTAAGAAGAGACTTTGACAAAAGATTCTCTCTCTTACTAAGATACAAACACTACATTTTTACCAAGATTCTTTTCTATATTATTCCATACTTTTTCATCAGATCCGAGAATAATTCGAAAATTCAAGGATTTATCTGTACTAATCATTGTCAGGAGGAACAACCATCTAATTCATCATTTATTGGGTGAATCACTCATATTTATTTAAATGCCATTTATTATTATTCATTGCTATTAAATGCTGCATTATTGCTCATGCTTTTTGGAATAGTTATTGCAAATTGATATCACTTTTCTACCAGATATATTCAACGCTTGTTTCGCTTTCGGAAGTCACATCTAGACATATTATTATTAACTAGGTTTAACCCATAATCACATAAATTTAATTATTTGAACCAAGAGCTATATTTTTGGGTCAAACAATTTGGCACCATCTATGGGGATTTCTTAGTTAAGCTTTTAGTTTCTTCTAGATCTACAACTAGCATGGGTCACTAACGTAAAAAACAAAAGCAAGTAAAAACTAGATCTCCTTTCTTTGTGTGCACAAATCCCAACATAGAAGGTAACCGAGAAAAAATGACGAGAATAATAAATGACCTCCCAACCAACCTCATGAACGTCATCAACGAAAGCTGTGAAACGGCAAACGAAGGTGCGATGCCCAGTGCCTCCCCTAGGCGAGATAGATCCCCGCCTCCTCACTGCAATATCACAAAATCTCTTGGTAAGGGAGCCTCCACATCTGTGGGGGAAGAGACGCCCCCAACTGTAAAAAAGCTCCTCGAAGCGTGGCTAACTGACAACCAGCGTCCTCAATAAGCCCGCCCGAGACACAACTACAGAAAACGCAATACTTGCACTATACAACCAGCAGACGAGCAGTGCAACCAACTCCCTCATCCTCCAACGACAGGTATTACTCACAATGTCATTAATAGTACATGTGACAACGCCCTTGTAGACATTCAGAATAGGATAGAGGAAATGGAGAATGAAAACAAAGCACTCCGAGATCAAATGAAAGAAAACCAAGAAGTGGTCGATAAAATACCGGGATCCCCCAAGCTGTTGCCAAAGAGGGATGCCGTCCGATTCGTCGAATAGCCGTACAGTGATGATGCGACCTCACATGCTATACCAAAAACCTTTAAAATGTCGTCGTACCTCAGGATATATGATTTCACAATTGGCCCTAAGATCATGTGACTCATTACGTCACCGTCGTAAAAGGCAACGACTTCACCAAAGAACAATTATCTTTTATTTTGCTGAAGAAGTTCTGCGAAACCTTCATAGGAGGGGCATTAACCTGGTATTCACAGCTACCAGCACGCTCTATTGAAACCTTTGAAGAAATGACCGACAAGTTCGTCACGGCCCACGTCAGAGCCAAAAAGGCCGAGGCAAGAGTGAATGGCATATTTGTTGTCAAACAATCTTTGGGAGAGGGACTGAGGGACTTCCTCGCCCGGTTCAACCGAGTAAAGATGACTTTGCCAAACGTGTCTGAACGGATGGCGATTGCAGCTTTTCAGAATGGGCTGAGTAGGGATAGTTCAAGAGCAACGAGGAAACTGTTAAGTCGGTTGATGAAGTACCTCCTCTACCCCCAACCACTTGGGACGAAATCCACAATGCTTATTATGCCGAAGTCCGTGCAGATAAGGACGACCTCAACGGGACAACCCATCGGCTAACCTCAGTACAAGCGGAATCAAGAAAGGATCGAAGAGACAACTCCAGAAGAGATCACCCAATTCCGTGACCTAACAGGGAACGACACCAACCATATATCAGAACGGTCCTCCCTCCCCCCCCCCCCCCCACGAAGAAGGTCCATCCAGACCAAGGAAGGGAACTCATCGGAATGACAGAGGAATGCCTCATATTATCTGCTCATAATTATTGTATGTCACCTATAGAGATAGTCTACCCCTTGGAGAAGCTCGGACCAAAGTGAAGTGGCCACCAAAGATGAGATCAGACCCTAATACCAAAAAGTGTGACGCCCTCTATGAGTTCCACCAGGAACAAGGGCACAAGACAGGAAGTTGTGAATATGCTACGACAATGACATCTTAAAGAGCTGCTAAGCGATAAGGGAAGAACCAATTTCGCCATAGGACGCGAACATCACGGGCCACCCAAACCGTCCTCGCCAACCCGTACCATCAACATGATCATCAGAGACGACGCCTCTGTCAACAACGTGAAGTTCACCACTTCCCACAAACTTAAGCGATCCATCACCCACGGACGGTATGACGAATTTGAAGAATGTATCATCTTCGACAAGTTGGATGCCGACGGTTTGGCCTTTCCTCATCATGATGCGCTCGTTATTACTCTGCGATTTTTGGATACTGATGTTAAACTTATTATGATAGATGACGGAAGTGGCGCATACATTATTCATGCCTGTGTACTTACCCAAATGAAACTCGAGGATAAGATAGTGTCGCGCTGCATCACGCTAAATGGTTTTAACAATGCAGTTGAACGGACATCCGAGGAAATTACTCTCCCTTTTTTCCCGGTGGCGTAACTTTGGATTTCATTGCAAATCATGGACCAAGATTCCGCATACAACGTCATAGTGGGATGACCGTGGATAAACCCTATGAAGGTCGTCCCCTCCAGCTTATACACAGTCATCAAATTCCCAACTCCATGGGGAATACTCAGCATACGAGGAGAGCAACGTACATCTCGAGAATGCTTTCGCATTGCTTTAGACAACACATTTTCCTAACAAAGGAAGGACAAAGAAAAAGAGTCAAAGCAATTAGCAGGGTCGAGGTCGGGGCATGACGATATCGGGGAAGGCATCAAAGATCCTGAAATAATCATAGCTGCAAGATCGACCATAGAAGACCACCCCGTTTAATTAGACCCCAACGATTATAGCAAGAATTCCTATATCGGTTGTAAACTTCAGGACCCGGGTAAATTCAGTCAATTCTTAAAAGCTAACGCAAATTTGTTTCCTTCCAGCCATGTGGATATGACGGGCATACCAAAGGAGATCGCCACGCATAAATTAAGCATCAACCCCTTTCACCCCCCGATAAGGCAGGTCAAGCGTAAATTCAACTACACAATAAATGGCGCAGTGCGCGATTAAGTGGAAAAATTGTTAGAAAATAGTTCCATCGGGGAATCAAAATACCCCAAGTGGGTCGCCAACATGGTAATGGTTAAAAAGAATAATGGAAAATGGCGGATGTGTGTAGACTTCACAGACTTGAACAAAGCATGCCCAAAGGAAGAGGAAGATCAGGAAAAAACCACGTTCATCACCTACCAAGGAACGTACTGCTACAGGGTCATGCCCTTCGGACTAAAGAACGCGGGGGCGGCATATCAAAGGTTGGTAACGAGGATGTTCAAGGATCAAATTGGTAAGACAATGGAAGTATATATAGACGACATGCTAGTCTAGTCGAAAAGAGGAGAAGATCACATCGATCGTTTGAAAGAAACATCCAACATACTCAGACGGTACATAATGAAACTGAACCTGGAAAAGTGTGCATTCGGAGTAGCCTCAAGAAAATTTCTAGGTTTCCTCATATCACAGCGAGGGATCGAGGTCAACCTGACCAAATTAAAGCCATTGAGGGGATACCGAACTATTTACCACCAAAAACCAGGTCCAAAGGTTGACTGGTTGCATCGCCGCCCTATCAATGTACATCTCGCGGTTGTCGGATAGGTGCCATAAATATTTTGGCATACTGAAGAAAGATAACGACCTCCAATGGACTTCGGAGTGTGCCAAGGCTCTGAGGGAATTAAAGGCATACTTGTCATCACCGCCCTTGCTTTCAAAACCAGAGGCGGGGGAGCGTCTCCTCGTTTATCTAGCTGTATCCGAGGCAATTGTAAGCGCAGTCCTAATTTGAGAAAACAAAGGTACACAATCTCCCATCTATTACATTAGCAAAACACTAGTCGATGACGAGGTACCCGCACCTCGAGAAACTGGCTTTGGCCTTAGTCGTAGCTTCACGGAAGCTTAGACCGTATTTTCAATGTTACCTCATCTCAGTCGTCACAACTTTTCCCCTAAGAAGCATCTTACATAAACTCGAGCTATCAGAAAGGCTGGCCAAATGGGCCATCAAGCTCAACGAGCACGATATCACGTACTAGCCGCGAACGGCGATAAAGTCACAAGTGCTCACCGACTTCGTCGCCGACTTCGGCGCAAAAATAATGTTTGAATTCAAAAGGGAAGCCCTCCAAACTTCCCTACAAACACAAAAACTCTGGGTCCTATACACTGACGGCGCATCCAACGCGTTGGGGTCCGTACTGGGACTCGTACTCGAAGTCCCAACAGGGAAGTAATTTACCGGTCTATTAGGTGCCCGGACATGACTAACAACGAGGCCGAGTATAAGGCCGTCATTACAGGTTTGAGACTAGCGCTTAAGTATGAGGCAAAAGAGTTAAAACTACGCTATGATTCCTAGCTCGTAGTCAACTAAGTCATAGGGACTTTCCAAATCAAGGAACAAAGATTACAAAAATACCAGACCGAAATCTGCAAGCTACTGCCGAGTTCGACAAATGTAAACTCGACCAAATTCCACGAGCGCAGAACACCGAGGAAGACGGCCTCGCTAAACTAGTCGTAGCTACCAAAAACATCACAACAGGAGACAAAAACATGTTTCATCTCCTCAACTCATCGCTAGGCCAAGTCGAAGTAAGAACCATTAACTTAAATTGGGACTGGCGCAATCGTATTATCACATACTTGCAGGACGGCAAACTCCCATGCAATAAAAAAGAGGCCAGGAAACTATGAATGCAAGCAGCCAGATACAGTATCCTCCACAACAACCTGTACAAGAGGACCTACGAAAGCCCTTTAGCGAAGTTCTATGGACCAAACCAGACTCGGCGCATCCTTGAAGAGATCTACGAAGGCCATTGCGGGGCTCATTTCGACAACCGAGCACTGGTCAGATGCCTAATACGAGCGGGTTATTATTGGTCCACCATGAAAAAGGAGGCCACAGACTTCGTAAAAAGATGCTATGCCCCAGTGATTCACCAAGAGGGCGAACACCTCCACTCGGTCACCTCACCTTGGTTGTTTATCAAATGGGGAATGGACATCATAGGCCCCCTCCCGGCAGGGCGAGGTAACGTACTATTCCTTTTAATTTTAACTGACTATTTTCTCTAAGTGGGTGAAAGTAGGAGCATTCGCCCAAATACGGGAACAAGAAGTAATCACTTTTATATGGAGAAATATCATATGCCGGTTCGGCCTTCCCAAAGAAATCAGCTGCAACAACGGACCCCAATTTACGGGAAAGAAAACCGCTGAATGTTTCGAGAAGTAGCATATCAAAAGAATACTCTCAACCCCACCCCGCGGGAAACGGCCAAGTAGAGTCCTCCAACAAATCGATACTGAACATCATGAACAAGAAGCTTGAGGATGCCAAGTGACTGTGGCCAGAAGTACTACCAGAAGTATTATGGGCATACCGAACAACTTCAAAAACGAGCACACGAGAGACGCCCTACTCTTTGGTCTACGGGATCGAGGTGGTAATACCAGTCAAGGTCGGAGAGCCTAGTCGAAGGTACTCCCACGAGAGCGGCACAAGTACCGACGAGGGCAGAAGGCAGGAACTCGACGAAGTCGACGAACGAAGAGATATGGCTTATATAAGAATGATCGCGTAAAAACAGCAAGCAAAATGATATTATAACAAGAAAGCAAAGGTCAGGCCGCTTAAAGTCGGGGACTACGTACTGAGATTAAATTGGGACGGTCCGTACAAAATCATAGCAAAAGAAAATAAAGGATCATTTTAACTAGAAACAATGGAAGAAAAGCTACTACCAAACAACTGGAATATTATCCACCTCAAATACTTCAACTTCTAAGAGACAAGGTGTCTCCAAAGTCGTACTATTTTTTCCCTCGCTTGAGTTTTGTCCCAACTAGGTTTTCTCAAGGAGGTTTTTAACGAGGAAATGAAAGGAACACTCCAAGTCGAAGTATGCGAAGGCAAGGCCCTGGTTACTATTTCATATCTCGACCTCTCACTACTCTCCAGATCGACCAATAAAGGGACTAGATAGACCAGGATTGGGACTGGAATGCTAGCCAACACCCAAAATTTGTAAATTTCTCCAAGTATGTAACAAATGCAACAATGTCAAAGCAATAAACTTTACACTTACCAGCGTATTTCTCTTAAATTCATGTTATGTTCGACCTCCCTCGAACTAACACCTATTGTCCCTCGGCCATAATTAAACTCAAGTTATTTTCGACCTCACTCGAACTAACATCTACCGGCCATCGGCCACAATTAAATTCAAGTTATGTTCGAGCTCTTTCGAACTAACACCTATTGGCCCTCAGTCATAATTAAACTTAGGTTATATTCGACCTCGCTCGAACTAATAGCTACTGGCCCTCGGCCATAACTAAACTCAGGTTATGTGCGACCTCGCTCGAACTAACACCTACCGGCCATCAGTCACAAATGAGTTCAGATTACGTTCGACCTCGCTCGAACTAACATCTACTAGCCCTCGACCAAAGCTAAGTTTAGATATGTTCGACCTCGCTCGAACAAAAATTAGAAGCAAAAACACGCAAGTACAAAAAACAAACCACAGAAAAGGAAACAGATATAGACAACAACCCGGGAATTCCATTTCATACTTAAACATTTTTTACAAAGGCTCGTGAACACCCAGGTAAAAATACACAAACTTACGGAAAAAAGAAGAAGAAAAACTACTGGTCTCCACCATCATGATATTCTGCACCTCCACCACTCTGACCACTGATGCCTGGTCCATCTCGATCCCTTTCTCCATCATCACCTTCGCCCTCAGGGTAAGCAGCATCATACCGGGTGTTCTCTTCAAGCTGGTCCATGCTCTCATCCCCCTCATCATCACCAGCCTCATGTGTGGCGGGATCATATCCAGAAACGACCCGAACCTCGCGGGACTTAACGCGAACATCATCAAGGGCGACCACAGAAACGAACCCCGCCTTATACAAATCTCGAAATACATCCAACTGAGCTTCAGCATGAATCCATTCCTCGTACGGGTCCCGGGGAACGTTTGGGAAATCTAAAGTACGTGAGGAAGATAGATGCGCAAGTAGTTGAGCCCTTTCAGTATCTAAAACAGCCTCCTTGTCATGGAGGAGGAAGTTGTCTTTCTCCAGCTCTCTGATCCTCTCCTCCAGTCTATCCTCTTTTGCCTTCGTCGTAGATTGATCAATCTCCCGCTCGGCTCGGAGAGTCTTATATTCGCCAACTCTAACATCTCCGATTTTCTCCAAACCTACAAACGGGAAGACTCCGCCTTCTCAAGCTCGCTCTGCTTCTCGGTGACCTCGCCATGAAGAACCTCCATCTGTAGACGGCATTCTTCTAATTGCTTGCGCAGCTCAACCACCTGTGCCTAAAGGTCACCGCAATGGGCCTCTATGGCCCTGGTAACCTCGAGCTCCTCCTTCCTACTCCTCAGTGTCCCCTCGAGGATGCTCCACTTCTCGATGACTCTCACCGGCTCTCCATCCTTCTCCTTCAGCTCATCACGAAGGGCCTACAGATTGCCGCCCTCACCAAACTGCCTGTGGAACTCCGGTACTTGCGCGATACTCACAATATTTGTTTTCTAGACTTATATATATTTCCCTACGTTTCTCCTCTCTTCGGGCACTTTCAATATCCAAAATCATATTTTGCAAACAAAAATAAAAAGTAAGGCAAACATAAAAACGCCCATGTCAACAAAGGCAAAAAAAAGGATAAAATACTATGCACTCACCCGGAGAGTGAGACTGTCTATGCTCCTCGATAAGGTGACATCGTCCAGTTCTTTGAGGGTATTACCCTCAATCTCAGAGCAAAGAGGGACGAGGGCAAGGACCACGTCTTCCTTGTACTTCAGCAAGTCGCGGTCCATGGGGACCACAATAATCCTCGTAGACCCCTCTAACCTCATCTCAAGCTGGGTAAAACCCTATTCCATCATTTTCAGGTCGGCCACATCAATGTCAGACCCCGATTCACCGCCTTCATCTGCAACATTTTTACTCCTCTCGTCGGTCGGCAAAGAAGCATCAGCGGTCGACTGAGACGTCGATGCCTCCTATAGCCTCGAAGTGTCGAAGGCATCATCAGATGATCTCTCTATTTCGATAACCACCGAAGGCATACCCATTTCGCCTGCTTCCAACCTCGGGGACCCAGACTCCGGCTCGACATCATCCCCGATAATTATGGTCGCTGTCTCGCTCAAAGAGAAACCACCCGCCATTGAATCAACGGCCCGAGTGACCCCGCCACCAACATCTACAGACCTCCTCTTGCGGGGCATTCAGTCCCCTCCCCCCACCGCTCGGGGATAGGCTTATCATCTTCATCTATAAGAGGACGTAGGGGAGAGGTTGAGGTATTCGCAGTCTCCATTGCCGCAGAAAGAACGGAACCAGGAGCAGTAGCAGGAGGGGTCGAGGTATGAATAGAACTAGCCGTCGTTGTAGGTGAGGTGGAACCTGGAGGCTCAGCCGTTTTTATTTTCCGGAATAAAAGGGCAGGAGCCCTCGCCCTCCTCGAAGGCTCCCGGCCGATCCTAGGAAAAGCACAAGAAAATGGGAAAAATCACAAAGGTAAATGGAAAAGAAGTGAGTCAACTCCAACAAAATAAGTAACTTGCCAGTCAAGAGGGGAGCCGGCCCAAACCTCTTGAAGAAACTCGGCCACTCACGAATTTCTGCGATGTGAGGGAGGAGCTGATCGACCCAACCAGAAATGTCCTCGACTAAAAGAGGAAGCGAGGTCTTGGCTGCGTAAGAAAACAACAAGAGGTCAGAATCCACAACTAAGCAAAATAAACCAAGTACCAACACACAAGGGAGTGAGGTGCTTACGAGTGCAATTCCAATCTTCAGGGAAGCCGTCGACGTTGGCCACCACGTCCTCAGTTCTAACGAAGAAAAGGTTTAGAGAGAACTGGCGATTAGCCTTGTCGTACATCTTCACCACCGGGCACTTGCCTCCTCAATGGCGAAGGTTCAGCATCGCCCTCCTATAAAAGCTGGGGGCGAACAGGTGCATCAGATATTAAAGTGTGATCTCGACCCCGGCTAACTCTGCGAACTTGGTAAGCATCGTTATGAGCTTTTAGACATACGGCGCAAGCTGAGCAGGGCAAACGCCGTAGAAGCAACAGAATTCCTTCGCCAGTGGGAGGAGAGGAAAAATGTAGCCGACATGAAAGGGATATGCGTAGAATGCACAATACCCAAGACGGTGGTACTACACCGCATCCCACCCCACAGGGATCAGCTCGACATGATCGGGAAGGCCGTATTTTGCCTTAAGCTCTAACAAATACGCCTCCTTCATCGCCGACTTAAAGGTCCAGCGTTCAGCTTCAGGAAATTTTGAGAAATCAGAGCTGGCATCGGGGTTACGAGGAACTATCTCTTCCACCGTAGGGAAGCTTCCATCCTCAACAGCAGTGGGAACGTTCTCTGCATGAGGAGGAAAAAGAACCGGTAGAGGGACTGGGTCACTTCCCTCGCCGGACTTAGAAGGTACATTCGGCATGTTTTCAGTGAAAGAGAGGATGTATCAAACGGCGGAGGATTAAAAACGATAAGAATCGCTGGAACAAAGGGAAAATATGCACAACAATGAAAAGGGAAGAAGAAGATATAGGGTTTCGATATAGGAAATCTGTAAAGTTTAGAGTTACACCCTTACATCCATATTTATAAGAATTAAAGCGTCAAAATCGAGAAATTGGCTCATCATTAACTGGCGTCTAAATTGAAGCAACAAGACCAATCAAGAGTCCCACGCAAAATGCATCTATGCATCAGGAATACGCGTCATGATGTCGCATGAGGCCGTGACGTCACCTTGATTCATGGACAACACAACTCCAAAATTTACGGCTCACGAGGGGCCACGTTGCCAACTCGCCTCGGTCATCACGACCTGATCAGCTCATCTAATTGTTTCGACCGCAATGAACAGAATCCGCTCATCGAGCCCACCTGAGGCCGACCTCAATAAGCGGAGGGACTAACTATATGGGTCAAAATCTTCCCTAGAATATTTAAGATACTAAAGAAAGAATTCTCGAGTCGTTGTTAGTCGAGGTGGACCAGGAAGCAGCAAGACTCATAACCGAAGAGCCGACGAGAGCCGTGGTCGAGATGTCAATAATGGTCGAGGCCGAGCACCGTTGATGAAGCTGTAACGACTAGTTTTCAAAATAGGATATTAAAGGGAATATGCTAGTGGATATTCTCTATACTTGTACTATTAGAGTTTACTAGGAATATGTCTCATATAAATAGAAAAAGAGACAATGATATAAGACATGTGATATTCATTTGTTAGAAGAGACTCTGACAAAAGATTCTCTCTCTCTTATTAAGATACAAACACTACATTTTCACCAAGATTCTTGTCTATATTATTCTATACTTTTCCATCAGATCCGAGAATAATTCAAACATTCATGAATTTATCTGTCACTCATCATTGTCAAGAGGAACAACCATCTAGTTTATTCTTTATTGGGTAAATCACTCCTCTTATTTACTTAAATGTCATTTATTGTTATTCATTGCTATTAAATATTGCATTATTGCTCATGCTTTTTGGAATAGTTATTGCAAATTGATATCACTTTTCTACCCTATCTATTCAACTCTTGTTTCGCTTTCGGAAGTCACATCTAGAAATATTATTATTAACTAGATTTAACCCATAATCACATAAATTTAATTATTTGAACCAAGAGCTATATTTTTGGTTCAAACAACACTGTTAGTATATATTAGGCAAGTTATCTCTTAACTTTTACACTTAGCATATTCTAGTATTACTCCTAAAGAAACATGAGTTCAAGGTTAAGCTTAGAAATAATAATTTGAATCACCATTATATAAATTTAAGTTATATACATCGTCAATGTAAAAAAAAAATATTGGTTCATATATAAAAAATAAATGATCAATGAGTAGTTGTAGTTCTTCTTCTCCTCCTTTATGTCTAGGGTTGTCACTTAGGTTTCTTTTAATGTGTCGTCAGAGCTTATATACAGTATATCTCAAAAACATCCAAGCAAACTATTGGATTACGATAATTGCACTATCTTAGCTAAATATAAGGTAGTTTGACAAAAGATATATGATAATAATAATAATAATATCTTCGTTCCATTTTATGTAGTACTTCCTTCATTTGAATTTATGTTAACTTATTTTCTTTTTAGTTCGTGTCAAAAAGAATGACCATTTTTCCTATTTGAAAACAATTTACCTTTATACAATAATTAATAGTCATACAAACTATATATACCTTATTTTACACCACAAGTTCAAAAGTCCTATCTCTTTTCTTAAACTCTGTGCCCAGTCAAATGAGTTCACATAAATTGAAACGGAAGGAGTAACATTTATTCTTGTTACTCTGCCCAAAAATAATTGACTTATTTTTGTTGGTTTTAGAAGTTCAATCAGAATCCAAGAACTGCGGGGAGGTTCTATTATGTTTACATTTCTATTTTTTCTCTCAATAACAAGACTCTCTAGGACTCTATTTCAACCGAAAATACTATTTATTTATGTCACTTATCTTTTGTTTCTTAATCTCAATCTTCATTGAAACACTATAATATGAAATAGGATGGAGATTGTACTAATAACTAAACATCAGAAATCAACAAATAATTAGTAACAAAGAAAGCAACTATTACATCCCATTCATTTTCTACCAAAACAATAATTTTCAAACAAATAATAAACAATAAGTTGAAAAATAATAATAGTCTAAATTCTGCACATTTCACATTTGAATGGATGCAATTGATAAAGGAATTCAAAACACATGAATTTACTGCTTGATTTAATAATACAACTTGGATACTTAATGCCAAATGGTTTGGTGTGTGCCTTGAGACTATCAGTCTCTCTATCATGAGTAAAACAAAAGGAAAAAAAATATGTAAGATTGGGATATCTCATATAAAGCAAGCCAAAAACTTGAAGCAGATAATCAATATTTTAACCAATATGTCATCGATAAATATCGTGGTGAAGTGGTAAGGACTCCTCGTTTTTAACCAAAGGTCTCGATACGTGTATGGAGTCGTCTTTATTAGTAAATAGTTTTACGCTCAATATGAAATTTTTTGTGAAAAATCAAATTTAATTGAGCCTAATTTATACACCGAACACCGAATGAAAAACAAAAAAAAATTATAACCATCATGTCTTCGACAACCACCGTAAATGGTGACATTGTCACCGCCCACAAACATTTTTTATACCTAATAATTTGAAAACAAAGTCATCTAATTATTGATACACGGCGAAACCAAAGAATTAGAACCTTATCATAAATTTATATGCTAATAAAGATATAGAGAGCTTTTAATATTATATATATATATATATATATATATATATATATATATATATATATATATATATATATATACTAGAAAACTGCTTAAAATTGTTCAGAAATACCGACCGAAATCGGTCGGAAAATTGAAAAAACCGACCGATTTCCGACCGACTTTAATCCGTCGAAAATAGGTTTATCGGTAAAAAATAGCAACCGAAGTCGATCGCAATTTTCGACCGATTTCGGTCGGTAAATTAATTTTCACAAACGACCCAAAAAGAAAAATCTGCCGACAAGACCGACTTCGTATTTTCTGACCGAATTCAGTCGGTATTTTTAATTATACAATTAAAAAATGCACCGTTTGGAACTCGAACTAGGGCCTGTACTATGGCAGCATACTATTCTACCACTAGACTATTGGTATATTTTGGTTTATGACTTTCTTTTAATTTATTTGTACTCTTTAATTTTATTTTCGCGCGAAAATAATCGACCGATTTCGATCGATTTTATTAAAATATAAAATTACCGACCAAAGTTGGTCGGTTTTTTAAAATGACTGACTGAAATAATCGACTGATTTCGGTCGGTTTTTTAATATTAGTTTTACTTTATTTTATATGAAAAATCAACCGATTTCGGTCAGTTTCTTAAAAAATAAATTTCGCGGGATGCTAAAATAGTTTTTCGCATTTTTGCGCCAAAAACAAACGATCGAAGTCGGTCGGTTTCGTAAAAAAATAAATTAAAAATAAAATATTTTAAAAAACCGACCGATTTCGGTTGGTTTTTTGATTTTGGCCGAATTTTTAGTAGTATATTTGGCATAATAATGACATTAGTTAAACTTAAATGAAAAGACATGATCAATAATGATTTATATAGTTGACTCCCAACTTATTCGGTATTGAGGCGTGATAGTTATTGTTATTATTGAGACGAGATGGGAGACACGCTATAAGTTAAGTACAAATCTCTAAGTTAAAATAGATTATATGAATTTTCTAATGGAATTACAGATATTGATTAAATTTTATCGCGATCTGCTATTGAGTTTATTGTTAGTGATTAAGTTCTGTTGTGATTGCAATTGTGTTTATAAATTTTTATTAATTTCTTTTTAGTGTTACTTTTATTTTAGGGTTTTGAATTTTTTAAGCTGTTGAATTTTGAAGAAGAAAAATGAAATCGAGAAAATTAGATGAGAGAAAAATAAAGGATAAATAAGAAAAAAATCTATGTTTTAATATTTAATTTTTTATTTCTTATTGTCTTCAACTGAATTTACTGTCATTGATTAAATTATGTCATGATTTGCAATTGAGTTTACTGTTATTGATTAACTTTTCTAATATTTTAAGATTATGAGCATTCAACCAGATTTAACCCAAGAAAATAAGATAAGAGAATAAGAAAGAAATAAGGAAAAATTATAAATATGAATAAATAATAAGAAAAAATCACATGGCTATTGTTTTTATCCTCAATTGTTTTGCGTGTCACAAAGAGACTGAAAAAATTGAAGAAACACAACAAATTAAAGCAAAGAGAGTTCTAATTTGCTAAAATTGCGTTTACAGTATGCAAGTTTTTTTTTTTATATATATACTTCCAGTTGGTTAATAAAATTGTTTTTATTTACCAAAAAAAAAATTAGAAACACCTAATAATTTAAACAAGTAATTAGTAGTAACCGGTACATAGGGGTTTTTATGTATTAACTCAACAACTATGCAGAAAATGGTTATCAAAAGTGTGCTATTATTGGAAACTATAACTTACAATTGCAAAAGCTCTTAAAAATGGAAACCATACTTGCAAGTGACATAAGATACAAACACCCCAATGACTAGTATTATATGGATTATTAGTCTTACAACTATTTGAACACAATGCTTTAAAATAGTAATCCAATACTAATTACTATTACTAATACTAAATTTTTTAATCTTAGAGCCTGCTGCTGATAAAGGATCCCCAGCACCTCAAATATTGAAATTAATACAAAGATTGAAAAGCAGAAACAATCCAAGATTTTAAAGCATAGGTTACAATCTATTTCATTAATATTGCAAGATGTCTGCAGTGATAATTGGCTGATTAGAGTAGAGATAATTCCAAGAATCATTCATAAGAAAACCATCAGCCATATACTCAATTTGAGTATTGCCACTGTTGTTGGCAATGAAGAAACTGATGATTTGTGTTAAGGACTGAAATCTATTGCTAAGTTCAACCACTTGAGCTCTCAAGATTGAGTTTTCAGCTTCAACATTGAGGTAATGTTGGGTTGTGACATTCATAGTGGTCAAGATTTGGTTATTTTCTTTCCTATGATGGGCTAATTGGGACATAAGATCATCCAAATGTTTTTGTTTCCTCATTCTTGATCTTCGAGCCGATTCGCGGTTCGATATCATCCTCTTCCTTTTCCTCTGATCCATTAACCGTCGAACATCTTCTTCTGAGCCTGAGTTCTGAAATGTATATGAACCTGAACCTAATGATGTCCCACTTGATGAAGCCATGACCAAATATTTTTTTATGACCAAAACTTAGGAACAATAATAACAACGAAAAATGTTCAAAACTATCCTTGTCTTTTGGTAAATGATTTAAATTTACGCTTTTGATCCGTAAATACCTCCAACGTTATTTCAGGACTTAAAACTACCCCTACAAAAATTAGCAGGACACAAAATAGTGATTTGATGCAAATAAAGAGTACTAATATGAATGTGAAACTTAATTGTAATATGAATAATTCTTATTTAGAGGAAATTAATTATGAAATGCAGTAAAACCAATAGAGGAAAACAACTGAGAAAGATTGCACTAAATGAGTCCTGCGCCTATATGTGAAATTTATCATAAAACCAGAAAGGAGGAGTTCAGTGAGAATTGCAGACATGAATTTCAAAGATTAGAAATATTAAGTTTAGCATCAAGATTTGCTCAAAAACCCCAGATGATTCTGAGGCACAAATTTCAAACTTTTATTTATGTTGCTCTTAAATCTTGAAAATAAAAACAAAAATTTTAAGGAGATTAAGACCAGAACAAGAAACAAGTAAAAAGTGAGGCTTTGAAACAGAAAAGAAGCAGAGTTTATAGCTTGAAACTATGAAGAGAAAAGGTAGGAAAAAGAGAGAGGATTGTAGAGGTGATTTGGCTTGGGATTTTATAGCTGAAAAAGTGGGACAGCATCTGAAATTTTTTCCAGGGAAATTGTTTTAAAAAAAGGATTAATAATCAAGGGAAAATCAAGTGGAAATAAAATAGAAAGAAGTTTGGAATCTTTAGAGAAAAAGGGTGGGGTGTGGGGAAAAATATGATGGGACATGTGGGGTTGGAGAAGAAAACTCCACAACCGTCTAGATCCAGCTGGGGTGCAACATTGCTAGAGTGAGTTAAAAGTCTCAAAAGTGATAGTAGAAGTATTATTCCTAAATTTTCCTTATGTATACATCTGATTTTGGTTTAGAAACAACAAGTTAATAGTATTAATGAATGCAAGTATTTTTTTTTCGTAAATATTTACGCTAAATTAATGAATGCAAGTATTTTTTTTGGGTTTGCACTTAATAATGACTAATTTTGATTTGATATATAAATTAGATGTGAATAAATAATTATTTTATATTTTAAATAATTTGATTGTGTATATATTTTGTAGACGGTTAATGCATAAAACATAGCTCTGTTTTAAAAGGCATTTTTGGGGCGAGCCCCGGGGCGAGCCGTACCAAAAACGCCCCGGGGCGATGGTGTGGGGCGAAAGTCTCAAGAGTATGAGGCTGAATATGAGTCCATAATTGCAGGTCTCGAATTGGCTAAAAGCTTGGGGACCGAGGTGGTCGAAGCTAAGTATGACTCTCTCCTTATGGTAAATCAAGTCAACTGGACATTCGAAATAAAAGAGGAACAAATGCGAAGGTACTTTGAAAAATTACAGGTAACGCTGCATCGATTCAAGGAATGGACGTTACAACACGTACCCCGGGATCAAAACAGCAAAGCCGATGCTCTGGCTAACTTGGGGTCATCGGTTGATGACGATGAATTCAGCTTGGGAACGGTCGTAAAACTCATAAAATCAGTAGTGGAAGAAGGCCCTGTAACACCCCATAAATTTGGCTTAGGTGTGAATGTGTTAAATGAGTAGTAATGTTATATTTTGGATATGTGAAGTTCTATCGGTATTAGGGGTGACATGTGGGCCGGTCTGGGCTTGGGGCGTACGCCCGGGCGTTCGGGGCGTATGCCCTGGCGTTTAGGGCGTATTTTTTTAGTAAGGAGTAAGCCCGAGAGACTTTTTCAAATTAAAACAAAATTTGTTGAATTAGTCCTTCATATAATACCCAAATTCTCAAAAGTCAGTTTGGTAATTACCCAAAAGGTTTAAAAAGGAACTCAAAAGTATTAAATTTAAAAGTAAAGACCTTTTTATTGATTTAAGCCCTAATTCATGATTTTTTCAATTTTTTATCTTGTCTGCTAGTCTGCTAAATATCTCCCAAATGCAACGAATATTTAATTTTTTTTACAAATACAAAAAGAACTACATTTTTCTTCATAGCAGCAAATTCAAAGTTCAAATTGCAGGTTAATCATCCTTTTTGTTCCTCCATATAGAAAATTTTATTCTTTTAGACTTAAATTACTTGTGCTTGTAAGTAACGTATAATAGATTGTTTTGATTAGTTTTTTGTGGGGATGGAGCACATATATATATAGTTTTTCTTCAATTTTTATGTAATTTTACCTGTTTATAAATATTAACTGTCATTATATTATTTTATAAAATATTAAAAATTAAATACCTATGGGGCTTACGCCCCGCTGAGGCATATGTAAAACGCCCCGCCTTACGCCCATGCCTTTTAAAACACTAAAACATAGTACTCACTCTTTTCCGTTTCATGTCTAGTCCTCCTACTTTAAAATATTGTTTGGATGGTTGTATTACTATATCGTATTATTACTTTAAATACACTATTTATTTTGATTGCTATTTATATTTTTGTTGTATCGTATCGTTAAATCTATCGTTACATAACGATGAAAAGTGTCACTTTATAGAATGACGGATTCGATATGGTGGCCTCATTACCTTACTTTTTTCTCTCATATTGCCCTTCCTTATTATTGAATAATCATATTGTTTCATTTACCCTACTTTTTATGTAATAATTTCACTATGTATCCTATTTTTTTCTTAGTAAGATTGCAAGTTTATTCTTCATATTGTTGGTGTGTGACATTATAAAACGACGACAAGCGTTACAATCTATTCAAACGTTGTATTCAGCAAACAATATAATACAATGCAGTACAATACAATACAATACATTATGAATCGGCATGTAACAACCATCCAAATAACCCGTAAGATTTAAATTCATTTGAAATTAAATGTGCTAACTATCGTACTAGGAATCTTACAGTTATTTTCTTACGGTTAAAATGAAAAAAATAAAGAACAAGAAGTAAAGAAAGAAATGATTATTTTTCATGTTGTTCGTGACATAGTACATGACGAGCGTAAAATCGGTATATAAAACTTAGGCTCGCTAGTCAAAGATAGTATAATATTAAATCATCTCCACAAGGATTGATGTTCAGCTCAACACTATCCAGGATAATAAACCTTTGATTGATGTCATTATTGATTACTAAGAACACTAAGATTATCTATTGTAAGAAACTAATAGCACTTTAATGACTAAGTAGCAGCGATAGAATAACAGGATGAGAAGTAAGGGTTGTGACAAGATATGTGATCAACTATTGTTCTGCGTAACTCTAGGTTAAGTTCATTTTTAACTTCTATTGACTCCTTCAATTTCAACAGATGATTAGGCTACCTTAGGGATTCAAATTCTCCTTCCGAATGAATGAGAGTTCCCTTAATCAACCTAATAACAGGTCCTATGAACATATGCACAAATACATTGAATGAATGATCCTTGGAAGAACACCTCTCGATTATTCTTCTAAACTGGGTTAATTGATAACCCTCTAAGCTCCTTCGATTACCTAGAAAAGGCGTAAAATCAACCCACACAATATAGCACAATGCAATTTACAGCAACACTTCTCTTTTGATTAAAGTAAAACTACAATAAGCCTTGCAATTCAATTAATAGCTCATTGAATGAATTCGGGCAATTAACAAAAAGTAAAACCCAAAACCATAGTCAAATCACAACATTCGTCAATAACCCTAAGAAAGATTACTCCATAGTGGAGAAGTTATCCATCAGAAGAGTATTAGAAGAACAAGAAGACATTACAATTCCCAAAATCAAACCAACTTCAGTATTGAATGAATTGGATCAAGTATTTTGCGTTTTTGTTGCTTCCTTCAGTTTTTTCTCCCCCAAAAGTTGCTCTCTAAATCCAAGATACACTCTTTTTAGACGAGCTGGGCTTCATATAGGTCAAGAGGAGTCGCCTCCAAAATTATCAAAATAGGCTTGGGAAAGTTTTTCGGACTGGACATGCGCGGCCGCGCACCTGGGCAGGTGATCGCGCATATGGCCGCGCACCTTGGACAGTGGTCTGCTCTACTTGCATGCCCAGTGCGCGCTCGCACACCTGGGTGGTTTCCTGCTTACTTCTTCGTTTCTTTCGTTACGTGCACTATTGTCCGTTGATCCCCGAACACGATCCCAACTTAATTCATAGGCTTTTACTTAGACTTCAAAGCTCCAGAATAGCTCGAATTAGCTCCACAACCTCATCGTAACTCGAAATCACTCCTACAAAGCATAAAACACACACTCAGTGCAAAATAATACCATTTAAAGCTCAAACACTAGTAAAGTGCAGCAAATTAGAGTGCAATTAATGGCCTAAATATGCGATTATAGCCTACCATCAACATCCCATACTTCAACTTTTACACAGTTCATAACAATTTCAAGTGCTCATGAGAGGTATAAGGTTCAAATGAATGGTCAATTCAGACAAATGGGTAAAGCTTGTAATGTGAGTGCCAAAGAAATAGGATTACAGGCTCAAAGGGGTTAACTAAGATATAACAATTATGCGGGTAAAAGCATATAACTAGTTCAATAAAGAAATGCCCATATCACTTCCAAGATTGAATAAAACTACTATTTCGCTTTACAAACACACTTGGCAAGATCTAGATATTAAATGCAATGCAATGAATAATACAATTCTCACACACACATGGCACATACTCACTCAGGATCGGACTATCAAGACACTCTAGTCAAAGCAGTTAAGAAATGTTAAGATAATAAAGTTTAAGATACTTACACAAGAGTCAAAAACTGAGCCTAAGCATCACAACTAAAGAACTCACTATTCTCAAGGCATAATAGAGTCAATAGATATTGCCTTCCATCCAAAACATAGCTCAAGGTTCCTACTCCTAATCAAAATAAAAACTAACTACATCCGGTTCAATCAAAACCCTTGAAAAAGAACCGCGACACAAAGAAAAATCAAATGGGAGTTACTACACTACCTAACAAACGAAAACCTTTTTTTTCTTTCGACTTTAATCCCTCAAGAAACCCATCGAATGATATCCATCGTCGGAAAAAATTAAAAATTTTAAAATATTTATGAAATTTAATTTTTTTTTCTTTTTTTTTCAATTAAAGTACTACAACTAATAAAAACAAACTACAACTACTAAAAACAAAAGTCATGTACATACAACATACATATATCCCCCACCCCATACTTTAAATGGTGGCATGTCCCCATGACACGCAAAGAAAAATGCAAAGGTGGATAAAAACTCCCCTGATCAAGTTAGTCTGTGTCTGAGATAGTGTCGGGGTCCAGTTAACAAGCCCTGCCAAGTACACGTAGCCATGTCAAGATCCTTTTCTTGGATATGGCATTCTGTATGTCCAGTGCGTCCACTCGAGTACCCAAATCATTGACGGAAGTACGCATCTCTGCCATCTCCTACTCTAAAACGCTCATTCTCGTGTCACATCTGCCGCCTGCATTTCCCCAACACCCAGCTCATGCAGTGGAGAAGCAGCGACATCCTCACTGTGCTCCTCATTGCCCTCGTCAGGCGCATCAGATTCCTTACAATCTGCCTCAGTAGGTCCAACAAGTTTCTTCCAAATTACAACTTTATCAACCCAGAATTTTTGTTCGCGCTTGACCTTCCTATCCGTGGCCCTGTTTTTCGGCACCCGTGCCTCATGACATAACTGAGTGACTAATGAGGGGAAGAAGAACCCATACCTCTATACAGGACACTGAATGGTCATTTCGTCTTGAATGGCCTGAGCCACATCAAAATCGTGGCCATTGATGAAGCACCAAATCAGAGCAGTCCGGGGACCATTCACCTCAGTGGTGTTGCCTAAAGGCAGCTTGCGGTTATTAATGATGTACAACCAGTATTCACTTCAAAGGTAAGCAAAGCCGAGTGAAATGTGCCCCTCCTTTATTCACACTACCTCCTTCCCAGGTATACAAATGGTTGCAAAGAACGGGCACCACAGGTATGGTTCTCCACGGTGAGTGGCGTAGTAGTCACCTATATCAGGGTTTTCCACGTACTCCGGCAAATGATAGGCCCTTCGGATTGCCTCTTTGGAGAAGTCTACTCTCTTCCTCCGGACTGTGCAGACATGGTTTTCATGGTCTGGGCAGTTTGCATAAAACTCCCGAACAACCATTAAGTTTGCCTCATCAGGTTCTTCAAAGAATACCCCCAAGCCTCGCCTGACCAATTCATTATACATTCTTTGGCAGTCAGTCTGGAGAGATCCAATATCAATTCCCCTACCCGGTATATGCTTCTTGCTTGCCTTGTTTTGAAATCGTGCTTGGGCTTCCCAAAAGACGAACTTGTTCTGATCATATGGGCGAGCAAATGCTGAAGCTCGTGACCGGGATGAGCCCGCTTGACCACTTGTGAAGGCACCTATGGTTTTTTATATTTTAGATGGCGCCATAGTAGTTGTAACAAACTGCCAACTATTAGCTAATGAATCATTTGGCGAACCAAGCGGGGCTACTCAGACTTCACCTTCATACTTGGTCACAAAATTACACCCTCAATCTCATTGTGGCATTTATACAAACACTTAACATGCACGGCTGGTCCTAACCACCCCACACAACAATATTAGCCCTACTGAGACTAAGGATACACCAATGTCACAGCTAGCCACTATATGATCAGTATCCATGGTTAAACTCGTCTTCCACCCCACAAGAAAAGGAAACAAAAATAAAAATCTGCTATAACACAAGCAAAATAAAATACAATAAACTAAGAAAAGAGAGAGAGAAAGCATCTCACTTACCTGAGGGAACTCGGAAGAGAAAACTCGTGAGGTTGGGTGAAGGGAGGAGAGGAGGGGGTGGTGTGGTGTGGTGTTGTGTTTCTTACAGAGATGAGATGAGAGAAGGGGGAAGGGCGAGTTAGGGTTGTTTAGTGTAGGGGAGAGAAAGGGGGAAATTGTAGAATTGGGGGTTTTGAGCAGGGGGTCCTAAATTAGAAGGAAAAAGGAAAAAAAACTTACCTCGTGCGCGGCCGTGCAAGTAAGGCAGTACACTGGTGAAAGTGCGCGGTCAGGTGTGCGGTCATCCCTTCAGTTGCGCGGTCGCGCACGTTTTGCATCGTATGACGTTGCCTGTTGCACGACCAAATGCGCGAGGTCCCCTCCCCCCCCCCAGGTGCGCGGCCGCACACAGATACATTCAAAAGGTGCCTTTTAGACATATTTATTCCTACTTTCCACAACATCTACCTTCCTACACCTACCATATCATAATATATATTAATTTCTATTTATTCTACACTATAAATAAAAGTGAAAAATCTAATTAATAGAAGAGTTAGAAGTAGTTCTGAGTTATAGTCGTCAACTTGACTTAATCGGGCATCCTCAACTGATTTTGATGCTCGAGGATTGATGAGCAAATCCTCCAACAAGATGCGGTTTTAATATGTGCCTATTTACTTTGAAACTTTCCGTTTCGTCCTGGTTCTGGATCTCTATTGCCCTATTTGGTGATACACGTTTCACCACATATGGTCCCGTCCATCTAGACTTAAATTTTTCGGGGAACAATCTGAGTTTACTATTGTACAGTAAGACTCTGTCCCTTTTATGAAACTCCTTAGGCTTAATCAAACTATCATGCCACTTTTTAGTATTTTCTTTGAAAATCCGCGTATTTTCATACGCGTCCAGTCTAAACTTCTCCAATGCATTCATCTGCGCCAACTTGTGTTCACCTGCAGGACTAAGATCAAGATTAAGCATCTTAATTACCCAATAAGCTTTATGTTCTATCTCAACAGGTAGGTGACACGATTTTTCATACACTACTTTGAACGGTGAAGTCCTTATGGTTGTTTTGAACGCAGTTCTGTATGCCCATAGAGCTTCTTCCAACTTTACCGACCAATCCTTACGAGAAGCACTAACTGTCTTTTCAAGAATTCGTTTAAGTTCACGGTTAGCCACTTCGACTTGTCCACTAGTCTGGGCATGGTACGAGGTTCTTGTTTTGTGTGTGACCCCATACTTGAACAGCAGTGTGGCAAACTGCTTGTTCACAAAGTGTGACCCATTGTCACTGATAATCACTCTAGGTGTCCCAAAGTGGGTAAAGATGTTTTTCCTTAAGAATTCACACATCACCCGTGCATCATTGGTCCTAGTAGGGATTGCTTTGACCCACTTAGAGACGTAGTCAATAGCTACTAAGATATACTCATAGTATAGTATTAAATCATCTCCACATGGATTGGTTTAAGTAATATTCTAATAAATCTTCAGCTCAACACTATCCAAGATAATAAACCTTCGATTGATGTCATTATTGACTACTAAGAAAACTAAGATTATCCATTGTAAGAAAATAATGGCACTTTAATGAGTAAGTAGCAACGATAGAATAACAGGATGAGAAGTAAGTGTTGTGACAGGATATGTGATCAACTATTGTTCTGGGTAACTCTAGGTTAAGTTCATTCTTAACTTGTATTGACTACTTCGATTTCAACAGATGATTAGGCTACCTTAGGGATTCAAATTCTCCTTCCGAATAAATGAGAGTTCCCTTAATCAACCTAATAACAGGTCCTATGAACATATGCACAAATACATTGAATGAATGATCCTTGGAAGAACACCTCTCGATTATTCTTCTAAACTGGGTTAATTGATAACTCTCTAAACTCCTTCGATTACCTAGAAAAGGCGTAAAATCAACCCACACAATATAGCACAATGCAATTTGCAGCAACATTTCTCTTTCGACTAAAGTAAAACCACAATAAGCCTTGCAATTCAATTAATAGTTCATTCAATAAATTCGGGCAATTAACAGAGAGTAAAATCCAAAACCATAGTCAAATCACAACATCCATCAATAACCCTAAGAAAGATTACTACATAGTGGAGAAGTTATCCATCACAAGAGTATTAGAAGAACAAGAAAACATTACAATTCCCAAAATCAAACCAACTTCTGTATTGAATGAATTGGATCAAGTATTTTGCATTTCCGTTGCTTCCTTCCGTCTTTTCTCCCCTAAAAGTTACTCTACAAATCCAAGATACCCTCTTTTTAGACGAGCTGGTCTTCATATAGGTCAAGAGAAGTCGTCTCCGAAATTACCAAAATAGGATTGGGAAAGTTTTCCAGACTAGACATGCACGGCCACGCACCTGGGCAGGTGATCGCGCATATGGCCGCGCACTTTGGACAGTGTTCTGCTCTACTTGCGCGCCCAGTGCGCGTTCGTGCACCTAGGTATTTTCCTGCTCACTTCTTCATTTCTTTCGTTACGTGCACTATTGTCCGTTGATCCCTGAACACCATCCCAACTTACTCCATGGGCTTTTACTCAGACTTTAAAACTCCAGAATAGCTCGAATTAGCTCAACAACCTCATCGTAACTCGGAATCGCTCCTACAAAGCATAAAACACACACTCAGTGTAAAATAATATCATTTAAAGCTCAAACACTAGTTAAGTGTAATAAATTAGAGTGTAATTAATGACCAAAATATACAATTATAGCCTACCATCGGTACAACATTAATATATAGGTAAAAGAAACAAGAATCTCTTATCATTCTAGCTAGGTGAAAGAGTATCCTAATCGTCCCCAAAGTTTTCAGATGCACAACTCTTAGAAAAAGGTTTCCCCAACCTTGTCACATTCCCACTAAACCAAACTAACTAAGTTGTCCTCTTTTACATTTTCATCATTGTTTTCTTACTCTATGAGTTGTTTGATACGCGAACTAAATTATCTCGGAATTATAGTCCTGAAATTATAATTATGGGATTAATTTTTCACCTGGGAGGTTGGATAAAATAATCTCAAGTTTGATGGGACAACGTGGAATATCCGGGATTAAGTTTAGGATTAAATTTATACTATGTTTGGTGGATGGTATAAATTATCTTAGGATAAATTTATACCGTCAACCAAACACAGTATAAATTTAATATCACACTTTACTCCGCCTTATCCCACGTACATGCGAATTTAGGGAGGCGGTCCTTCGCCGAAAAATTACACAGTACTACATATAGGGCAAATTTTGTTTACACCTCTATATATTATATTATGAATACTCTTGACATAGCTCAAAAGCATAGCTTAGTGGTCAAATGAGTTCAAAATATTTGTGAGGTTGTTGGTTCAATTTCCATTGGCAATAGTCTCTTTTAACTTTTTTAACGTTTTCTTTTTTGAACTCACTTAGTGAAAATCCTGACTCCACCACTGGTCTCACCTTGTCCTGCGTACTAAACAACCCCTTAACAGTACTATAAACGATTTTTCATACAATTAATGAATTTTAACCTCTAATAACACATTATCATAATTTAATTTACCGTATTATAAAATACTGTTTGTCTAAATATTCACACGTAATTACCTAATAAGTGTACAAAGAACTTAAATTCTTTCTTTTAGGTTAACTACAAGATTGGGTGTTATATAGATAATCACTAATACCCTTGCATTTAGTGCTTTTTCGATAATTAACCATCATTTATACTGACTTTAGGTGCATGATTATCGTTCATATGCCCAATAGGAGACATATGATGGCAAAGATGGATATAAAAAAAAACACACGTATTGAAAAAATTATAGTGACAGACGGGCAAATTTAGGCCATTTTTATGTTACACGTGAACCTATGATCTTTCCGGCAAACAAGTATTTCATGTATAGAATTCATAAACAATAACAACAACAACCCAGTATAATCCTACTAGTGGGGTCTGGGGAGAGTAGTGTGTATGCAGACCTTATCCCTACCCTGGGGTAGAGAGACTGTTTCCAAATGACCCTCGGCATCCTTCTCTCCAAGAACTCCCCACCTTGCTCGAGACTGTTTCCAAATGACCTTCGGCATCCTTCTCTCCAAGAACTCCCCACCTTACTCTTGGGGTGACTCGAACTCACAACCTCTTGGTTGGAAGTGGAGGGTACTTACCATCAGAGCAACCCATCTTGTCTAATGTATAGAATTCATAAAGTTAACCTAATATTATATGTTATCACCCTTGCTTCAAAATGGTTGAATGGTGCACCGAGTTAATTTTGAGTTATTTATCCAAAGGAACATGAATTGATTTTCACTTATAGTACTACTTTGTTTTTTCTTTTTAAGTGGTACAATCATGTTCTAAAAATTCTAGATGACGACAGAAAGCCTCAAGTTTGAAGCCATTTGAAAAAATTAGGAACGTGAAGTTGAAGCCATGGTCTGAAGCCTTTTCATGTTCACTGCCCAGTTGAGTGAATCATGAGCATTAATTCTGGCAAATTTCTTAACCAATAATTTTTTTCTTTTTTTCAAAACAATGGATTTTCTCACAAAACTACCTAGGGTATTTGCTTTACCGTTGTTATACTTTTTTTTCTTGCTTATTTCCTTAACAACTGCAAAAATCTCAGATTATGTACGGACTGTTGCTGGTAAATGGGTCATTCCATGTGCAGACCACTTAGATTCCTTCTGATTTCTGAGGCATATTGCAGGAATCGGAGATATAACACTGCTACTCTTTTCTTTGACGGTGCCACTGCCCACTAGTATTAAAATGGCTTAATTAGTTCTAATACCTTGTCTTAATTAAAGAATGAGATTAATGAACTTCTTAACTATGCATCAATAGTGTCGGATCTAACGATGAACTTGCAGGTTCGGCAGAACTAATGATTCACTATCCATCTTATATAAATGTGAAAAACCAGTATAGATGAAATTCATCCTACATTTTAGAATCAACACTTTTAATTCAGAGCTTCAGAATCTGTTACTATGTATAAATGAAGGTGTATTAACTCTAGATCTAGGAGATTATATGGAACTTGCATAAGTGATAACAGGAGTATGTTTTTGCCGTTAAAAGATTTATTGCAACAAAATTAAAGAATAAAAAACATTTTAAATAATGCAGCAGTCCTCGTTGTAAAAAATGTTTTTGCCTGCTTATCTCGAAGGTCGAAATTAAAGGTGCCTATCAATAAGGTCGTAATCCTATCACGAATATTAGGTCACTTATCAATAGTCTTGCAATTAAATAAAGTGTTAAGGGGTGGCTGTCTTGCTGAAGGCTCTTTGACCACAAATTTCACAGTTAAAAGAAGCCAAGTTTCTTTTTAACCAAAAGTATTTTTTTATTTTCAAAAAGTAATTTTTCCTAAAATTAAGGTATTATTGGCCAAGCTTTTAAAAAAAATAAAATTGAGTAGAAGCAGAAACCGTTTTTGAGAATCAGAAAAAAAAAAAAAAAGTTTCTCCCTAGAAATACTTTTTCGAAAATTTGAGAAAAATACACTTAAAAAGCATTGTTTTAAAACTTAGTCAAACACTAATTACTATTCAAATGTACTTTTTAAAATTAATTAGTCAAACACAAACCGTTCCTCATCAAAAATACTTTTTTTTTTAAAACAAGTTAATTTTAAAAGTTTGGTCAAACACACTATATAAGTTGGGTTAAACACTATCATCAGAGTATATAAATTTATGTTATACTCCCTCCGTTCACTTTTACTTGTCCACTATTGACTTTGCACGCCTCTTAAAAAATAATAAATGAAGCGTATAATTTACCATGATACTCATATTAATTAATGCATATCTTTAATAGATTTGAAAAAATAATTTGAAATAAGTAATTAATACAGTGGTTATAATAGAAAAAAATAAATTGTCTCCTATTGATATACTAAAAGTGACAAATAAAAATAAAAATTTATTTTTAAAATATTGAACAAGTAAATGTGAACGGACGTGCACAAATTGCGAGAAAGTTATAACGTTACTTTGCATGAAAAGCTGTGGCCATAGTAGGTAGAAACAAGGATCACACATGGTAGGACAGTCTCACTAATATTCCAAGGTAAATTTGAACGATAAATTACTATATTTTCAAACTGAAATCAGAATATCTGGCTACTGTTGCTTAGTGGCCTGGTGGATGAGTTTGTAACCACACGCACGTACGTTTCATAAATTAAATTCTAAGCAAAAGTGTCCCAGTTTGATAATATATAAAAATTTATTTACATTATCAGACTATTTAAAACAAGAAGTTTGGTAATTGTAATGAAGTCGGATATTCAAAATATCGGTTTGGTCAGTTACAAGAGAAGTACTACCATTTGTCACATGATGGTCTAAGGCTCTACGTTCTTCTCCTTTTTCTTTTTTTCGTTTTCTAACTATAAATAACTTCAATTATTAGAAAATGCCATAGTATTTAAATCCGTAAATATGCTACTAATGATTTATAATTCTTAATCTTCTTTTTTTCTAAACAGATAAGTTAGCACATAAGGAAACTATAATATTTGTTTGTCTTAAAAGGAGGGATTGGACCCATCATTGCGACGTAAATAGAAATTCAAATGAAAATTGGCTTCAAATTAGTTTGTACGGTCAAGCCGCCAAGATAAGGTAGGGAATTGGTAATGGTCAACATAATACCTCGTATCTACTGTTAGAAAATCGAAGTACATCCTATTGGAAGTCTTTTGTCCTCCCCCACAGTTTTTTATTGTTTCTAAACATATAGTTAGTTAAACACAAGTAATTTAATTAATAACTTAAACTTTTAACGAAGATGATGAGAAGATCTTTTTATATTCTTTATATGGTTTTGAGTAATTCTTATCTGGTAAACTATGCCTAAAGTCAATAAAACACTTTCACGAAGAAATTATGACGAAAGTCAAAACATCAAATATCGTGATTCAAATACTATTTTTTATATTTAAAATAAAATAAAAAAGGTACTATCCTTAGATATATTTAAGAAATATCTTAAAAATAGAAATAAAATATATTTTAACTTGTCAAACAATAATCATCATAATAATAATGATGATTTTATATATCCTTTTCAATTATATTCGTAACCTCTCATTTATTTTTCATATCCCTGTCAGTATGGATATAGTTTATATTAGCTACGGGTTCAATTACCTATTCGTCTTTTGCTTGTCATTGGATTGGAAGCCGCGGGCTATGCCTTCTTGCATGTGTAGTTGGCCTTGCTTGCTTAGTGCGGCCTCTGGCTTATTAAGAAGCATATAAATGACATACTAAGCAGAAGCGTATAGACAAAGGGAAAGAGGCTTCGATAAATGAGCTTAAGAGATGATTAAAAACCCAATTTGATATGAAAGATTTAGGAGACTCAAAGTCTCTTCTAGAGATTAAAGTGATGAGGTTGCAAAGAGTTTTGGAACCTAGTGCAAGTATTAGCATTATTAATGCTATATTAGCATATAGCATATATTAATATAGCATATGTTAATATAGCATTAATATGTATACATATGTTGTTGTTGCTAAAACTTAAATATTAATATAGCACTACATCTTATAGAACTATACACTTTGTTTTTAAATGTGTTATAGTAAGTTTTAATCGAATATAATTGAATTTTCAATTGATCCACTAATGAAGTATCCGAGCAAAGTACTAATAAGGTGATCGAGAATAAAATATTCAAGATTATGTGTGTATGCGCGCATATATATATATATATATATATATATATATATATATATATATATATATATATATATATATATATGTGTGTGTGTGTGTGTGTGTGTGTGTGTGTGTGTAAATTCAAAATTAATTAAATATTAAATATTATAATTTAGGATTTTAAATCGATAAAATATTATATACATATATGTATAGTGTCCATATAAAAGTAATTTAAACACACACATACACACACATATATCAATTAAGTATTAAATATTATTTATTTAAAATTTACTTGTATAAAGTCGGTCGGTATGTTTATTAAATTAATATTTTAAAAAAATTAAAATTGAAATACCGATCGAATTCGGTCAGTATTTGTGAGGTCAAACGGTCAAATATTATTTTAACAATTCCGACCGAAATCGGGCGAAATTCGGTCGGAAATCTATCAATTAGACCAGACCAGACAGGTTTCTTCCCTATTTTCATCTTTTCACTCTCTCTCTTCTATTTCCCTTCCATCTTCCTTCTCCACGGATTTTTGGCCTAATCCCACCCAAAATCAAGTCACCCAACCCCCAAACAACGAAGCCTCATCTCATCTCTCTCACGCCTAAGCCCCCAGCCGCCGCCACCACTGTTCCGCGCCTCCACCACCACCACTGCTGCACCGCCACCACCACCACCACCATGTTGCCTCCTCGGCGGCACCACCACTGCCATTGTTGTTCAAGGTTAGTAATCTACCTTATTAGCTTTTTAATTTTAAATTTTTGGAATATAATTTTATGCAATTATTTAGGGTTTTTGTCTATTTAGGATTTTTGTGACTAAATAGGGTTTTTGAACTACATTAGATTTAGATTTAGAATTGAACTACCTAAAATTATAAATTTTTTAGGGTTTTTTGTTTGAACTACATTAGATTTAGAATAAAGGTATAAATTATGAACTACTTTAAATTTTGAACTTATGATTCTTAATAGAATTCAAATTAATACATTTAAATTATTTAATGTATAAATTAATTTAAGGTATAAACTATGAACTTAAGGTATAAATAACGAACTACCTTAAGTTATGAACTTATGGTTCTTAATATAACTCAAATTAATGCATTTAAATTATTTAATATATAAATTATGAACTACAATATCAATTAATCTAATTGAGTTAGTCTAATTGAATGGCTTAACTAATTCATTATCTAGCGAGTCTAATTATATGATTAATGATAGGGTTAGAACAATAAATTGCAAGGATAAATCAATCTTATTATATGAACTTTTAAATAAATTATATCATACTTAAAATAAATTACAAGGATATATTAAGCTAGTTCTCAATCTAATACTAAGTGTAACGATACAATCTAAGCTAATTGAATTCATTTATATATATATATATATATATATGAACTTTCAAATTAATATAACATGCAATTTATTTGTTCTCTATATAGATAGAATATCGTAGTTGGATGTGTAATAGGAATTATCCTAATCGTCGATTTTTGACTGAGAAATTTATAGAATGGGTTAATGAATTTATTAGGCATGCAATGTCACTTGAACCATTTCAAATCGGAGGGATGATTAGGTGTCCTTGTGTGAAGTGCAAGTGTTTGCATTTTTTTTGGTTCAGAGGATGTTAAGACTCTTCTTTATAAAAAAGGGTTTATGGATAATTATTTTGTGGGGACTAGTCATGTAGAGGTTGATGGTAGTGATGGTGTATTTCATAACATAGTTGTTGGTGAAAGTAGTAGGTCGGTGGGGAATAACGTTCAACTTCCTAGATACCATGAAATGGTTGCGGATGCTTTTGGGATGCACTTCGAGTTTGAACCCCATGAAAGTGTTGAACAAGTTCCTAACGAAGAGGCAAAATATTTTTATGATCAGTTAGAGGCCTCGAGTCGTCCACTAAGTGAAGGGAGTATGCACTCTCAGTTGTCTGTTGCGGTTAGATTATTAAGTATCAAATCAGATACCAATATTTCTCAAGCGGAAATGGATTCTTTCATTGGCCTTATGAGTGAACTAGTTGACCGAACTTTCAACATTCCTGAAGATTTCTATAAGGTTAAAAGATTGGTTTCTAAGTTAGGACTCTCTCTATGAGAATCGATTGTTGTAAAAATGGTTGTATGTTGTATTATAAGGGTGATACAGATTTAGAAAGTTATAAATTTTATGAAAAATCTCGTTTTAAGCAGGTTTCCAGCGGGAAGAAGGTTTATGTGAAGTCGTTGCATTACTTACCTCATATTCCTAGATTAAATAGGTAGTACGCATCAATGAGTTCCGCTCCTTATATGAGATGACACTATGAAAATAGAAAGTCGCTTGGTGTTATGTGTCATCCTTCGGATGGGGAAGCTTGGAAGCATTTTGATAGGATGTATCCAGATTATGCGAATGAACCGAGGAATGTTCGGTTGGGTTTGTGTGCTGATGGTTTCACGCCATTTTCTATTTCTGCAACACCGTATTCATGTTGGCCAGTCTTTATTACGCCGTATAATCTTCCGTCTGAAATGTGTATGACTAGTCCATATATTTTCTTAAATTATGTTATTCCTGGTCCCCGCAATCCAAAGAGTTTGATTGGTATATATTTGCCACCTCTAATTGATGAGCTAAAATAGTTGTGGTATGATGGAGTTGATACATATGATATATCAACTAAGCAAAATTTCAACTTGCGTGCTAACTTAATGTGGACCATTAATAATTTTCCTGCGTATGAAATGTTGTCTGGGTGAATGACTACTGGAAAGTTAGCATGTCCTTACTGCATGAAAAATGGTAAAGTGCTCACTTTATGACATGGCCGAAAGCAGTCATGGTTTGATTGTCATCGTTAGTTCTTGCTAGTTGATCATGAGTTCAGAATGATGAAGAACGCGTTAAAAAGAATACAGTTGAACGTGATTTGCCACTTCCAATTTTGTCCAGTGAGGAAATTTGGGAGAGGGTTCAAAACATCACTAACATTATCGAGGCCCAACCTTCTAGATTTTTTGGATATGGTATTACTCATAACTGGACCAAACAGAGCATATTTTGGGAGTTGCACTGTGTGGGTGTAAGGAACATGGGGACAGCGAGGAGACTACTGATAATTTCTTAAAATATTTAATTATATATATCAAACTATATTTATATATTTTAATTTAGTTAACATGTTTTATTATATTTGTAGAGAAAAAATATGGGAGGAAGATGACTCATGATGAGTTCTTCATGGAAGCTCACATCCGGAAGAAGAAGGCACTGACAGATCCAACTAGATGGGTCGAGAACCGGGCAGAGACTACATATGTAAGTTTCATAACTACTATAACTTGAAATTAATGTTTATAATATTATATAGTTAATAATTTTCTATCTTCTAAATAAAGGGTCGCTACAAGATTAATGTGGATGAGTACACTCAGAGCTTGCCACCGAATGAGCAAGGCGAGCGGCCACCCATTTCCGACGAAAAAGCACAGAAGATATGGTTGGATGTTGTCTGCTATATCCTGTATGTCCCAAGGTGACGTATAATGAATATGAGACTTATTAATTATGATTTTAATGATTTTAAAGTCATAATATGACTATATATTATATTTGGATAAAACACATAAAGTTTGGGGAAAATCGGATTAAAGTTGCGAAAAAACCGACTAAGAATTTTCCCTATAATAGAGCTTTTTGAGAAATAAATTTCGTGCACTATATGATATCTTTTTCGTACATATTATATACCAAATTGAAGGTCTTAGAATGTAATTTCCAACGCTCTTAGCCGTTTGTTCATACGACATCCAGATGAAAAGATATAAGCGTCGGAAAATGGGCGAATGAGAGCGTGCCAAGTTAGCACCTTTTGACTTTTCAAAAGTTTGATAAATATGTTTTAACTCGTCTCTCTCTCTCTCTCTCTCTCTCTCTCTTCATTTTACTTAGAATATGACCAGCGGCACCATAAAAAATGGTCCTTGATCTCTCTAATAGCTTCAAATAATACTAACATCCCGGGTACGAAATCGAGAAGCGATAACATCAGAACGATCCCTACGACGTAAGTATCATTATATCGCCTCTCTTTTTCTTTATAATTTGAGTTTTGGAATGTATCTAATAGTTAATAAAATTCCTAATTTCTGTATTTAAGATTTAAAATATCAAGAAAATTTGATAAATTTATTTCCTAATAGTTAGACCTCACGGGACGGTGATCGAAAGCCGTGAGTTCGAGTTATTTGACTTGTAGTGGACTATTTTGTGGGTTGTTTTGTGTTGCTTTTGGGCTTTCTATTGTGCTGCTGATTTATGGAGTTTGGAAGGATAAAAATGGCGTGGAGAAACGCCACATGTGGTAGGATAGTAGGTTGGTCGCTCGTCGTTGTTGTTGCAGGCTAATTGATAACTTGTTGATTGGGTGTATTATGGTATATTTGGGGGTTTTGTTGTATTGAAGGTCCCAGATTGTAATTAGGTTGGTTTTGAGTTGCTTATTGTATTATGTTTGTATCTCGCCTGTAGTAGGCTTGAGGGAGCAGTAAAATCAGGGAAAATGTTGCCCGTTTTATTTTAGAATCGAGTTATCGTTTGAGATATGTAATATACTACCGCCTTCTAAATTGTACACGTATTTCTTTGCTATAGGGTTGACGCGCTAGTTGTCATAAGCTTGTTGTTGAGTTGCATTGACGACTTGAGATATGTTAAGGCTATCCCTTCTTTCTTTTTGGCATGATCCAAATTATACAAACGAAACGAGCAAAATACGCAACTTTCATAAATGACTTTATTCATAGAAATACTAGGGGTGTCTATATTCTTGATTCCCTATGTGAATTATTAATATATCCTTTATTCATGGGTCTTAGAAAAATATGTATTTGATAAAGTTTGTCCGAAAGGCATATTGATTTTATGATATTTGAGAAATCTTATTAACGTATTTCTTATGCATTTCATGCATTTATACATGTACATTGACCCATGACAAGAAGACATTATATATGCATATATTATATCTATATTGGATATGGAAAAATGGTTAAGGCGTTATATACGCACCACCACCTGATCAGTTGGTATATGTTGATGATTTGCCCACAGTGACCGAGATGATATGACGGGATGCCCTCAGGGGCTTGATGATGTTATGTACACCTATACCTATGCATGATATGACATTTATACGCACGTGCATGATATTATAAATGTTTCAGGATTCACAAAGTTATTTAGACACACAAGTGGAATTATTTACCCAATGTTTTCATCTATGTCTTTTATGTACTGATTTTCATGTTTTACATACTCAGTACATTATTCGTACTGACGACCCTTTTTGCCTGGGGACGCTGTGTTTCATGCCCGCAGGTGCAGGTAGACAAGCTGATGATCCCCCTTCTTAGGATCCTTGATCAGCGAGAGTTGGTGTGCTCCATTTGATCCGGAGCTGCTTTGAGTTTTGGTACGATGTGTTTACATACATATATGGGTACGACGGGCCCAGTCCAGTCCTTTATACAGTTGTACACTCTAATAGAGGTCTGTAGACAGTCATGTATAGTTAGATAGTATGTGGCATTGTCGGCTAGCCCTACCATATTCCATATACACACACACACATATATATATATATATATATATATATGTGTGTGTGTGTGTGTGTGTGTGTGTGTGCATGTGTGTGTGTGTGTCTTTTGCCTACGTTTTCTCACGTAGATTGTTCATATGAATTAGTAGTTTATTTCCAGACTTTATGCATGAGCTACACTTATTTAATGTTTATATCTTAGACGAATGCTTAGGGGTGTTCGATAGGTAGAACTCGGGCACTCGTCACGGCCCATCGGTTTGGGTCGTGACAAAAGTGGTATCAGAACAATTCTGTCCTAGGGTTGTCTACGGACCGTGTCTAGTAGAGTCTTGTTTATGGGTGTGTTGTGCACCACACTTATAGACAAGAGGCTACAAGATATTTAGGATGGTTACTTTTCTTTCTTATCTTAGATCGTGCGATATAAGAATTCATTTTCCTAACAACATGTTATGTTTTCAGCGATGCCCAAGAAGGCTACAGCCGCCCAAAAGGGCAAGTACGTGGATGATAAGACTACAAGCAAAGCGCCACGAGTTACCAAGTCTCGGGGAGAGTCGCATAGTGGGACTCCATCTCAGACTTCACATACCCTGCCCTCTCCAGAGGATATCCGAGGGGCACCAGCTCCAGTACCCCCAGCTCCTCATCCAGATGCACCGGGTCAGGAAATGAGAGATGTTATTCAGTTATTGACTTGATTAGTAGTCGTACAAGCTCGACGTCAGGAGGTTGGTATTGGTCATGCATATAGGGCCATTAGTACGAGGGCTTGTGATTTCATTAATTTGAACCCTCCGATATTCACTGGAGCAGATCCAAATGAGGATCCTCAGGTATTTATCGATATGATGCAGAGGACTTTGAGGGTAATGAAGGCCACTGCGACTGAGTCAGTTGAGCTAGCTTCCTATAAACTTCGGGATATTGTAATTAATTGGTACGAGTCTTGGGAGTTGTCCAGAGGTGAGGATGCCCTTCCAGCAGTATGACAGGATTTTACAGAGGCTTTTCTTCGTCATTATTTGCCACCAGAGCTTAGACGGGCCAGAGTTGATAGGTTCTTAACCCTTCGACAGGGTAATATGAGTATTCGGGAGTACAGCCTTCAGTGTGATTCTTTGGCTAGGTATGCTCCCACTATTGTAGCTAATATGGAGGACCGGGTTCACCGGTTCGTGATGGGGTTGGAGTCGCACCTGCTCAATGACTGTATGTCGGTCTCACTTCATCCAGGCATTGATATTTCTCGTATTCAGGCATACGCTCAGGGTGTAGAGGAGCATAAGTAGAAGCAGAGGGCCGATCGTGAGCATAATAGGGGCCAGAGTAAGAGAGCGAGATCTTCAGGTCCTTCTGGTGAGTTTCGAGGTGGTCAGAGACAGCAGTACCCGAGGTATCTAGCTCAGCCATCAGCTAGTGCACCCCCTCAGTTTTTCGATAGGAGATTTGATCGTTCAACATATTCAGGGCCCAGTCAGAGTTCCAAGGCCTCTCGTTCTCAGTATAGGGGTGAGTCAAGTCAGATGAGGCCACCCTTGCCACGATGTGCTCAGTGTGGTAAGCATCATGTCGGGCAGTGCCTCGTGGGGCTGGGTGTTTGTTATACTTGTCGTTATCCAAGCCACGTTATGAGAGATTGTCCGATGAGAGGTGGTGCAGGTATAGTTCAGCCAACGGGATCTATAGCTAGTTCGTCATCATCAGTACGCCCCCATGGGCAAGGATCACAGGCACCAGTCGATTGTGGTAGAGGCAGAAGTGGAGCATCTAGCTCGAGCGGTCCTCAGAACCGCACTTATGCATTAACGGGTCGACAGGATCAGGAGTCGTCACTTGATATTGTTACAGGTATATTATCAGTCTCTTCATATGATGTATATGCATTGATTGATCCAGGTTCCACCTTATCGTATGTAACTCTATTGGTTGCTAGCAAGTTTGGGATAGAACCTGAGTTGATTAAACCTTTTGAGGTGTCTACACCTGTTGGGGATCCAGTGATAGCTAGACGGGTATATAGAGATTATATAGTAGGAGTTCTTAGTCGTTCTACAGTAGCGGACCTGATTGAGCTAGATATGATAGAATATGATGTTATAATGGGTATAGATTGGTTGGCTTCTTGTTATGCTAACATTGATTGTAGATCAAAGATGGTTCGGTTCTAGTTTCCAGGGGAGCCAGTTCTAGAGTGGAAAGGTAATACTGCATCGCCGAGATGTAGGTTTATTTCCTATCTCAAGGCAAGGAACATGATCAGAAGGGGTTATATTTATCACTTAGTTCAGGTACAGGATGTGAAAGTTGAGTCACCGACCCTTCAATCTATTCTGGTGGTTAATGAGTTTCTCGATGTTTTTCCCGATGAGCTTCCAGGCCTTCCACCAGAGCGGGAGATTGAGTTTGTTATTGACACTTTACCAGATACTCAGCCGATATCTATTCCTCCTTGTAGAATGGCACCTGCAGAGCTGAGAGAGTTGAAAGAACAACTGAGGGATTTGCTTGAAAAAGGCTTAATCAGACCCAGTACATCACCGTGGGGAGCACCTGTGTTATTTGTGAGAAAGAAATATGGTTCCTTGCAGATGTGTATTGATTACAGACAGTTGAATAAAGCGACGATCAAGAATAAATACCCACTCCCGAGGATTGATAATTTATTTGATCAGTTGCAGGGTGCCAGGTGTTGCTCAATGATAGACTTGAGGTCTGGGTACCATCAGGTAAGAGTTAAGGAGAAAGATATTCCGAAGACAGTATTCAGGACCAAATATGGGCATGTTGAGTTTCGTGTTATGTCGTTCGGTTTGACCAATTCCCCGGCAGTATTCATGGACTTGATGAACGGTGTGTTCAGACCCTTTCTAGATCTGTACGTGATTGTATTTATAGATGATATTTTGGTTTATTCTCGTTCAAAGGCTGAGCATGCAGATCATTTGCGTATTGTGCTCAGAGATCTACAAGAAAGGAAGTTGTATGCAAAATTCTCTAAATGTGAATTCTGGATGAATTCTGTAGCCTTCCTTGGTCATATTATTTCGGGTGAGGGTATCCGAGTCGATACACAGAAGATTGAGGCAGTGAAAACTTGGCCTAGACCCACGACACCGACAGAGGTTCGTAGCTTCCTGGGTTTGGCAGGTTATTACATGAGATTTGTAGAGGGGTTTTCTTCCCTTTCAGCACCATTGACAAAGTTGACTTAGAAGGCAACTAAGTTTCAGTGGACTGATGCTTGTGAGAGGAGTTTCCAGGCATTGGAGGACAGATTGACTTCAGCACCGGTTCTGTCACTTCCAGAAAGGACCGATGGTTATGCTATCTATTGTGACGCTTTGGGCGTTGGATTGGGTTGTGTATTGATGAAACATGGTAAGGTTATCGCTTATGCTTCTAGACAACTAAGAAACCACCAGAAGAATTACCCTACCCACGATCTAGAGTTAGCCGCGGTAATTCATACACTAAAGATGTGGAGGCACTATTTGTATGGCATTCATGTTGATATCTATACGGACCATAAATGGCCTTCCGTATATATTCAAGCAAAAGTAATTGAATTTAAGTTAGAGGCGATGGTTGGAGCTACTAAAAGACTATGATGTTTATATTTTATACCATCCAGGAAAGGCGAATGTATTAGCCGACGCCTTTAGTCGTAGATCTATGGCTAGCTTATCATATTTACAACCAGAGAAGAGTGAGATAACTTGTGAGACTCATCATCTGGCTAATCTTGGAGTTCGATTATTAGATTCAGGTGGTACCAGAGTTACTATTCAGGACACGGCAACATCCTCTCTAGTAACTGAAGTGAAGGAATGCCAGTATGAAGATCCTGTGCTAGCTCACTATAGAGATACAAACCCTCAAAAGGAGAAGACACCATTAGAGATTATAGGAGATGGAGTCCTCAGATATCGAGGTCGATTATGTGTTCCTAATATAGCAGGGTTGCGCCAGCAGGTTATGGGAGAAGCTTACTATTCTCGTTATTCCATTCATCCAGGAGCGACAAAGATGTATCATGATATCAGGGGAATATACTGGTGGGACGGAATGAAGAAGGATATAGCAGAGTTTATAGCTCAGTGCCTAAATTATCAGCAGGTTAAGATTGAGTATCAGAAACCCGGTGGATTATTACAGGCTATAGAGATTCCGACTTGGAAATGGGAAGTGATTAATATGGATTTCATCATAGGCTTACCTCGTACCCAACGTAAGTTCGATTCTATATGGTTTATTGTCGATAGACTTACAAAATCAGCCCATTTTCTGCCTGTCAGGACTACTTATTCAACAGAGGATTATACAAAGCTTTACATTAAGGAGATAGTATGACTTCATGGTGTCCCTATATCTATTATCTCAGATAGAGGTTCTCAATTTATAGCTAATTTCTGGAGGTCCTTCCAAAAAAGATTAGGGACTCAAATAAGTATTAGTACAACATTTCATCCCCAAACAGATGGTCAGACTGAGCGTACTATTCAGACACTAGAGGATATGCTACAGGCTTGTGTGATGGACTTCAGGGGTAACTGGGATGATCATCTTCCACTTATTGAGTTCGCATATAATAATAGTTATCATTCCAGCATTCAGATGGCTCCATACGAAGCTCTTTACGGATGAAAGTGTAGGTCACCTACCGGGTGGTTCGAGGTTGGGGAAACTAAGTTAGTAGGACCAGAGTTGGTACAACAAGCAGTTGAGAAGATTAAGCTTATACGGGAAAGGCTATTAGCAGCTCAGAGTCGTCAGAAGTCATATGCAGATAATCGATTACGAGACTTGGAGTTTCAGGTAGATGACTGGGTATTCCTAAAGGTATCACCGATGAAAGGCGTTATGAGATTCGGTAAGAAAGGAAAGCTTAGCTCTCGGTACATTGGACCTTATAAGATCATACGCAGAGTAGGTCAGGTAGCATATGAGTTAAACTTGCCTTCCAACTTGGAGTCAGTACATCCAATTTTTCACGTGTCTATGCTCCGCAAGTGTATTGGAGATATTTCTAGAGTCGTTCCAGTTGGCGATATTCAGGTCACAGAGCATCTATCATATGAGGAAGCTCCCATTGCTATACTAGATAGACAAGTTTGGAGATTGAGAACTAAAGATGTATCTTCGCTTAAAGTACTTTGGAGGAACAATAATGTGGAGGAGATGACTTGGTAAGCTGAAGAAGACATGAATTCTAGGTATCCTCACTTGTTTCCGCTTCCGGAGGAGGATCAGACTGAGACATCACAGCCTTAGGTACGTATATGGTACTTGATTCTTATGTTAGTTATTGTCATTGGTCGTGTGAGACCATTAGTGTTTTTGATGATTGTGGACCTGTGTGGCTTTGTATTGTTGGGTTTTATGTCTAACAGGTTGGTAGTGGTACTATTACAGAGGAGACTCTGCCAAAATTTCTATAAATTTCTAGTAGTTTAACATTCGAGGACGAATGTTTCTAAGAGGGGAAGATTGTTACACCTTATACGTCCCAAGGTAACGTATAATGAATATGAGACTTGTTAATCATGATTTAAGTGAGTTTAAAGTCATAATATGACTATATATGATGTTTGGATAAAACACATAAAGTTTGGGGGAAAATCGGATTAAAGTTGCGGAAAAATCGACTAAGAATTTGCCCTATAATAGAGTTTTTTAAGAAATAAATTTTGTATGCTATATAAGGTCTTTTTCGGACATATTATATACCAAATTGAAGGTCGTAGAATGTAGTTTCGAACGCTCTTAACCGTCCATTCATACGATATCCGAATAAAAAGATATAAGCGTCGGAAGATGGGCGAATGAGAGCATGCCAAGTTAGCACCTTTTGACTTTTCAAAAGTTTGATAAATATGTTTTAACTCGTCTTTCTCTTCATTTTACGTAGAATCTGACCAGAGGCACCATAAAAAATGGTCCTTGAGCTCTCTAATAGCTTCAAATAATACTAACATCCCGGGTACGAAATCGAGAAGCGATAACATCAGAACGATCCCTACGACGTAAGTATCACTATATCGCCTCTCTTTTTCTTTATAGTTTGAGTTTTGGAATGTATTTAATAGTTAATAAAATTCCTAATTTCTGTATTTAAGCTTTAAAATATCAAGAAAAGTTGATAAATTCGTTTCCTAATAGTTAGACCTCACGGGACAGTGATCGGAAGCCGTGAGTTCAAGTTATTTGACTTGTAGTGGACTGTTTTATAGGCTATTTTGTGTTGCTTTTGGGCTGTCTATTATACTGCTGATTTATAAAGTTTGAAAGGATAAAAATGGCATGGAGAAACGCCACATGTGGTAGGGTAGTAGGTTGGTCGCTCGTCGTTGTAGTTACAGGCTAATTGATAACTTGTTGATTGGGTGTATTATGGTATATTTAGGGGTTTTATTGTATTGAAGGTCCTGGATTGTAATTAGGTTGGTTTTGAGTTGCTGATTGTATTATGTTTGTATCTCACCTATAGTAAGCTTGAGGGAGCAGTAAAATCAGGGGAAATGCTACCCGTTTTATTTTAGAATCAAGTTATCGTTTGAGATATCGTTTAAGACGTTATATATGCACCACCACATGATCAGCTGATATACGTTGATGATTTGTCCACAGTGGCCGAGATGATATGATGGGATGCCTTCAGAGGCTTGATGATGTTACGTACACCTATACCTATGCATGATACGACATTTACACGCACGTGCATGATATTATAAATGTTTCAAGATTCACAAAGTTATTTAGACTCACAAGTGGAATTCTTTACCCCATATTTCATCTATGTCTTTTATGTACTGATTTTCATGCTTTACATACTTAGTACATTATTCGTACTAACATCCCTTTTTCCCTGGGGACACTACATTTCATGCCCGCAGGTGCAGGTAGACAGGCTGACGGTTCCCCTTCTTAGGCTCCTTGATCAGCGATAGTTGGTGTGCTCCATTTGATCCGTAGCTGCTTTGAGTTTTGGTACGATGTGTTTACATACATATATGGGTATGACGGGTCCCAGTCCCGTCCTTTATACAGTTGTACACTCTAATAGAGGTCTGTAGATAGTCATGTATAGTTAGATAGTATGTGGCCTTGTCGGCTAGCCCTACCATATTTCATATATATATATATATGTCTTTTGGGCATGTTTTCTCACGTAGGTTGTTCATATGAATTAGTAGTTTATTTTCAGACTTTATACATGAGCTACACTTATTTCATGTTTATATCTTAGACAAATGCTTAGGGGTGTTCGATAGGTAGAACTCGGGCACTCGTCATGACCCATCGGTTTGGGTCGTGACATTGTCGGTGGTCCTAACAAGGGGATAGCATACAACCTTCCAAATAGATCATTTCGACGCTACAGGGCTGGATTGCAAGGAATAAGGACTTCCGCCCAATGCGAGGCAATTGATAGGTCAACTATCTCGTATATGGAGAAGAAGATCGCAAAGCTGACAGCAGAGCTTGAAGAGACAAAGGCTAGAGAACAAAAGAGAGATAAATAATTTGATACCTTTCAAGTTCATCTAGAAAAGAGGGACCAACAATTTAATCTCATTCAAGGTCAACTCGTCAATCTTCTTGCTAGTGGTGTTTTTCCCATTCCCCGGTCTCGTGAGCCTTCCCCAGATGCTAGTCCTTCTCGTCGTGATCCTTCAAACCATGCCGACGATGAAGCTTCTAGTAGTGAAGATGGAGGCGATGCAATACAAAATACTCATTGAATGATGTTTGAACTTTTACCTTGTGAAACGTTTTATTGTTGGGTATTATGTTTTGTTAATATAGTTTAGTGGAGATGGAGATGATGTTTTGTTAATAATATAGTTTTGATAGTTGCTATTGTTATTGTTATTGTTATTATTGTTGTTGATATTGGTTGAATGACATCAATGTAATGCTGTCATTATAGGTGATTGGTTGTTGGAAGGTGGTACAACTATAAAACAGTTGTATTCTGCCAAACAAATACCCAAAAAAACTGACCGCCTACCGACCGAAGTCGGTCGGAACTGTTCATTTGAACTTTTCAGAAATTCAAAGTTACCGACCGACATCGGTCAGAATTATTGAATTTAAATATTAAATATTTTAACAATTCCTACCGACTGCAGTCGAAATTTTTAATTTTACATTTTAAATATTTTAAACATTCCAACCGAAATCGGTCGAAATTGAACAATTTTAAACATTCAGATAATTTAGTCAAAGTGCGTTGACGAATATCGATCGACTACGGTCACTACTCTATTGAGACCATTCTTTTTTCGATAAATTAAAATCAGTCGGTAATCGGTCGATTTTTGTTCGATTCCGACCGACTTCGGTTGGTTTTTGTGAACGCTTTTTGACAGTTTTTTAGTAGTGAGGACTTGTAGTATCTCTCTAGATCTGGCAAAAGAGAAAGGCCCCTCTAACATAATTCGAATGGAGGCTGACTGCTGAGCCCACTCTGGCCTCGCAGGGCGGGCCCCTGTGGTTTCATTAACGGTTGAAATGGAGAGCAGGCTCAGAATATAATAGCTTGACTGCTTAGGCTCTTTGCACCTAAATAAATAGTAGACACGCAAAAAAATAAGACGCGAAACTTATAGTGTCGTAACCTTCTAAGACTTTCTTCTCCAACTCACTCAATCGATAGGTTGAGGCAATCAACTGGAAATCGACCAAAAGGATTGTCAAGCCTTAGAAGTCAAAGCATGCATCACATATCATCATGCATAGCTAGCTTAGCATTTCCTCTTTTCAATCTTATATCAGATCCTTCATTACTTCTTCGCCAATACCATGGATTAACCAGAGACTCGGAGTAGTCGTCATCTTTTTACATAGTAGTCATCTAGCAAGAAAGGGAAAGACCACTTAGCGTAGTGGAATAGGAAAGAGAGCGTCGAGCACAAATTTTGTGTCACCGAAAATCCTTTTTCGTTTATTGGGAGAATGAATGAAAAAGGCTTTGTCAAGCAGGCATGATTGTCACGTCGATCGACTGTTGAGAAATATTATCTTCGGGGCCACATCAGATATTTTTGACATGTAACATCAATTTATATTTGATAAGTTGATAAATTTGAATAAATATTATATTCTGAAGTTAGAATCTATCATTTTAAAGGTACGAAAAGTTTAGTGCATTAAGGGTCCGTCATACAAAGAATTTCACTTTTTTTTCCAAAAACAAATTCAATTTTGTTCGAAATAAGTGTTTAGTTATAAAATTTTTAATTTTCACTTGAAGTTAATTTCGGAATTTTTCGAAAATTTAAAAAATTTCAAAATGTTGATTTTCAAAATTTTCAATTCAAATCATTCAAAAAAATTCAAAAATAACAGCCCAGAATTGTATTCATATCCAAATACAACTCTAACTTTCAAATACCATTTTCATTTAAATTTTTCACTTTTTTTTCCGAAATTTTACAATTCTTATATTCAGACTGCCACTAAGACTTTCAAATTTGAGGGCATCAAGTTTAACTTCTGGATCCAAATGTGGTCCCTATCATTTCTGTTTCAGCCTTAATTAGTATCCAAACCGAAAAAGGTGGATATCATCAACTTGGAATGGTGAGTCAGCTCTTGAATCTTTGGAAGTTAATGCTTAAAGCTGCAACCCCCAACTTGTGGGAAGTCTAGTCTAGACTCTAGCTAGAGTTATTTGTGTGTCCCCTACCAAAATCATAATGATGAAACTCAAGAAATAAGGGACGAAAAAGGCAGGGACGGTGGAATTCATGGGTCAAAAGTTATTAACAAGAGAGAAAGGTACGTACAACTTTCACTTATGGGATCCCAATTGCCCGTGAGCTTTTTCTATTACAGGTACTTCGTAAGTTCCACTAGCTAGCTATTCTTTTCTGCACTCAAAATCATTGAAAAATTCCTCCTATCATCTCGCAAAAAGTTGAAGATTACCTTACTTTATCGTATCAATTAATGATCAAGTGTTGTAGACACCAAATTTATGAGAATTCAGTATATTCGACGCAGAGTATAAATTTTAACGCGACGATGTAGGAAGTTTAACCATGACAAGAAAATGGAGGACTTCATTTTAAAACTTAGATAAATTATACCGTATTACTCTTTCCGTCCTAACTTATGTGAGATTTATATAACTGGCACCAAATTTAAGAAAAATAACAACAATAATAACCCAGTGTAATTCTATAAGTGGGGTCTGGGGAGAGTAGAGTATACACAGACCTTACCCCTATATTTAAGAAGGTAGAGAAATGTCTCTGATAGACCCTCGGCTAAGTAAAGAAAAAGGAAGGGCAACAAGCACACCATTCAGAAAACTGAAGCAGAAATACAAAACTAACAGTAAGTACTACTATCAGAAAGCCGAAACGAAAGCAACAGCAAGTAATAACAATAGTCAAGGAATACGAGAATACACAAAGGACACTAAGTCATGTACTAGAGCTATTGTTACAGACAGGACAACGTTCGACTACGTATCATAACCCTTTACTTTTATTCTCAACCTCCATACATTTCTATTCATGGTCATGTCCTCACTAAGTTGGAGCAACACCATATCCTGTCTAACAGAAAGAATTTTCACGCTTGTCTAAAACAATACGACATAGGAATTTCTGTTGTTATAAAAGATTTTATTAAGGATAAATTTAAAAAATTGAAGTTAAATTATTTATTAAATATAAAAATATATCATTTTTTAGAACATACTAAAAGGAAAAAATTATTACATAAATTGGACGAGAGAGTGAGTGTTTATTTGGAGGATTTATGTTATTTTCACAAAAGGAGGATTCAAGTTGTAGAATTTCAAATACTTCTTTCAGATTCTTTCTTCTTGCTTTTAATATAACATGATCAAGACGACAGTATCTTCACAGAATCACAATCATGCATTACATTGAAAAACCAAAAGTTATAAATAATTGCCGTCAGGAATAACATGGGGAGACCTCGTACCCATGCCTTTGAGGACCCAACACATAAATTCCTTTCTAGTACACTGTTTCCTCCCCCCCCCCCCCCAAACCCCCCACCCCTCCTCAAAAACATAGTTATCTGAGGAAGAGGAAATTAAACTAGTAGTATTGCTGTTTGAATTATGGACATGACTAGCTAATACATTTACTTTTCATTATATTGTTCAAATTGTGGTATCTTGAAACTGAACTATTGTTCAAATTGGTTTCCTATGAGGCCCGACTAATTTGGATTAGCTACTATCACGTAAGGTTCAATAAAAGAGGAAGCGCTAGCTACGAGAATAGTTTTTAATATTCAGAATTCGAAGTCGGAACATTTGGCTAAGGATAGAAAAATTATATTCATCCTACCACAAACTTACTTGGTTCTTAACAAGTACTAACTTCTTGCCAATCCATCTTACGCTAAAGTTTCCTCTCACTGGTTTGAGTTCCCATTGAAGTGTTTTGTGTGATTTCTTAACAAGTTATGAATAATTGAATATATGGAGGAGAAAAGTTTTACACTTGGGTTAGTAGTAGATCTTTTTTTTTTTCGAATATAATCTATAACGACACTGAAAAGAATTATACATATGCTATATATTTATATAAACTTGTAACATATGATTGGCTAAAAATGTAAGACCAGTAATTTTTAGAGGGAACATGTTGACTAAATTCAGTAGTTTACGATGCTTGACTACTCTGGAATTTGATCATTTTACCGTATTATTTTGGTCTAAAATAAGTGTCCATTTATATAATCAAGAAAGAATTAATTTTATTTTTTCAAATTTTGCCCTTATTTACATATTTCAATGTGTTAAGATAACAATTAATTAAGGTTAATTTAGTGAATATATCTCCTTCTTTTTCTCTAGGAGTTCGTATTTCCTTAATGGGTGTGCAAAAGGTAAAATGATCACTTATTGTGGATCGGAGAGAGTAATATTTAAAATATATAATTATGTTCTATATTTTTTACTTTACTAATAATGATAATAATAACGTTATCTCTTAAAATGATTGAGGATATACATTTGGTTCGTCAAATGTCCATGTCGACAGACAGATACCTTCATTGTGAAGCAAAAAATGCCTAAAAACATCCCATGTAATGCTCCATCATTCTTCCTTTTTTGTTTTATTTCTTTTAGTATTTGATAATTATAAATTTGGTTCAACAAATTAAGTATCACAAATAAACGGCGACGACTCAATTAAGAAATTTCAAAATTTTGCATACGTCATAAATTAAAAAACAGATAACTTACATGAACCAACAGAATAAAAAGCCAAAAATTTCCAAATTCAATTCCAGATATTCGAAATGTTTCTTAAGTTTTTGCAGCTCGCTATGAAAGTATAAAAATATGTAGCCCAGATTTTCATTATATATTTGATGGTGCTGAAAGATTGCTAAGATTTTCTATACCCAAGACCTTTTTTTCCTTCAAAAAGGAATATAATTTCATTTTTAATGCAATTTATAGATATTGCTAGCTTCGAGCTTTAGTGAAAGGCTACTAACAAGGGTTGTGGTGGAGTGATAAGTACTCTTTCACCCTTAGCTTGTATCAGGTTCGAGCCCTTGATATGGAATCACCTTTGTTAGGGAGCGCTTTACCCCCATGTGAGACTTTCCAGCGCGAATCCGGATTTAATCGGGGTCCCAGTACGAATATCGGATACCAAGTGGAAAAAAAAAACTTTAGTGAAAGATTGATCCGATAACTAAGAAGTCCAGCTTAGGCCCAAGATAAGGTTTCTAGAAGGCCATTTGAGGCCCATTTACATAGGGTGAGAATGGACCATCATTAGATTTGTTAATGGAGGGGGTCGACTGCGCGACATATTTTTTTGGGAAAATTACCCAAACTGTCACTCTATAAACTTTCCCAATCAAAAATAGCCCAAAATAAAATATCTACTAAAAAAAAGGCTCAAATGTCATTTTGAGCCCAATTTTTTTCAATTAATGTTGTATCTGTTATTTTTGTAATACAGACATCGAGTTTTCTCTCTCTCTCTCTCTCTCTCTCTCTCTCTCTCTCTCTCTCTCTATATATATATATATATATATATATATATATATATAGTGTGTGTGTGTGTGTGTGTGTGTGTGTGTGAGAGAGATTTTTTGCTAAATTGAGCCAAAATTGCTGAAATTTACAACAAAACAAGAAACATTTGCGATTATTTTCTTCTGATTCCAGGTAATTTGGAGTAGAAAATCTTTTATTTTATATAATTTTTTGGGATTGCATGTGTTTTTGGAGAAGCGATGTTGCTATTTTTTTAAGCTTTTGCAACTGAATTGTTTAGTTAGAGATCATCGTATGTATCTGTTATAGATTTTGTTAGTTTTGGTCGAGTTTTGTATCAATTTCTTCACAAAATTTTGAAACTGTTTGTTCGTATAATTTTTTTTTAAAAAAAATTTCTCATTGAACCTAGTTTCAATTGTGAAACAGAGCAATATGATAGGACAAACTCGTTCGATGAGTTCATCACCTTATTCAAAGTCGGTTTCAATTGAGAAATCGAGTAACATGAGAAGAGAAACTAGGTCGATGAGTTTATCTCCTCATTCAACCCCGATTTTAGTTGAGAAATCAATTGATGAACGAAATATAGGAAGACAAAATCGTTCCGACAGTGTTAAAGTGTTAGAATCTCGAAAGGATGTTGTTCGACAATCTGAGAAAAAGAAGAGCAAAAGGGTTAGAGTGGATGATGTTCAAGGTAAGAGAAAATATGTCGTGGAGGACGAAGTGAATTTGGGTGTCAAACCAAAAAAAAGTAAGGTTCAGAAGGCAGAAAAAGTTAAAATTCCTAACAAAGTTTGTAAGGTACATACAATTTCAGTTAAATTTTTTTCTGTTGTTGCATCTTCTTTTAAAATTGGATTTAGTTTATATTTGTTTATTTTTATTCGTGTCATTTATTTGTAGCCTTGGAAGCTTTATATTCCACTTGGTGAGCCTTTTCCTGTTACTCATTGGACATCATACACTAATGTGGGCATCGTATCAGTTTTACAGTCAAAGTTGACTAATGTCCAGCTTCGGATGTTTAGGGAAAGCTGTTTTGGCTATTTTTTTGATTTACTTCGAGTTGCTATCCATGCACAACTTATTCATTCTTTAATGTTTAGGGAGTTGGTTCAAGATAAGTGTGATCAGTTTTATGTGAAATTGAATGACGAATGTGTTTTACGTTTTGATCTTCGGGAATTTGGTGATGTAAGTGGTTTAAACTGTTGTGGCAATGAATATATTGAGAGTAACTTCAGTAGACCCAATAGGTTGATGGATACTTATTTTTCTGGTCTTGAAGCGGTGTCAAAGAAGTCGCTTATTCATTATTTTGAGAAGAAAAAATGGCAGTGTGATGAAGACGCAATTAAGATTGCAATCATTTATTTCATAAACACATTTCTAATGTCCACTCAGGCTCAGAAGACATTTATAAGTAAATGTGATTTCTATCTTGTCGAGAGTGGTGAGTATATGTCATTTCCCTGGGGTAAGATTGCGTTTCGAGCTTTAATGAAGTCGGTGAGGGACAGGTTGGGGGGAAAGTCTGAGTTTTATAGGATTGGTGGATTTCCTCTTCCATTGCAGGTGTGGTTCTATGAATGTTGTACTGTAGTTGATCAAAAGTTTGTTGTTCGCATTGGAGATCATACACTACGCATATTGAATTGGGAAATGACAGACAGGCCAACGCGTGAGAACTTCTCTACTGGTTTCTTCAACAGCACAGAGAATAAGGGACCAGCTTTTATGTATTGATGGGTTATACATATATGATACACTGTAATTCATTGTGATACATCAAATATATAATTTTTATACATCTTTGATACATCTAGAACTGAAGCACTTTTTGTTATATTTGCAGTTTAAAAATATTTCTCCTACAACTGAAGAACTAAGGAGATTTACTTTGCCTGTTGAAGTTAACGATGAGTATCAGAAATATTTGACATCACGTAATAAGGGAAAATTTCCTATTGATGATAGTGATGATTTTGTCACGCCACCCCCGAAACAGATTAAGGAGCATGTTCCATCAAAAAAGGTGCCGGGTGTCCAACCTGTTGATTATGATCGTGAGTTGCAAAAGTTGAAAGCTGATGTTAAAATATATATATATATATATATATATATATATATATATATATATATATATATTAAAAGTTTTGTTAAAAATGTATAATGTCTATTATTTTTCTTATTTGTTTCCTTTTGTAGTTCCATAAGCAGTTAAAGTCGTTCATGGAATATGTTTCTGATAAATTCAAGGAAGTCTTTAAGTTGATAAATTTCAAGTTATATGTTTCTTTTCCATTGTGCATTTCCTTTTATTTTTTTAGTTAACTTACTGTATTCTTTTTTTTAAAAATAGTTTGGTGCAAGCGAAGACAAATATGGTGCACATCCAGAGGAAGACATCAGTGGTCGTCAAGCCAATAATGATTTTGTGAGCAATACGGAGTTTGGTGGAAATGAAGATGTTGACATGGATGGTTGTAAGGTGTGTTTAGTTGTGCATTCTGCACTTTTCCTTTTTCTTTTCTTTGTTGTTTTTGATAATTCAATTAATTTTTTTTTAAAAAATAGGTCGGTGGAAGTGAAGGCAAAGATGTTCCATATTCTCAAGGAGATACCAGTGCGCATCATCATAACAACATTGTGCTCGATTCAGCAGATCAGTTAGGTGTCAATATTATGGAAGAACCTTCAGGTGTGAAAGTTAACATGTTCATTGCTGAAGTAACTTTCACACCAGATGTAGCGCATGCTAGCGTTATTGGTGAGACTGCATATGAGGCAGCAGGGGAGATGGAGGCAGAATCTGAGAAAGAAAAGGTTCCTGAATCTCAGACTGGCGTTGTATGTGTGACTGCAAGTGTTGATGAGGCGGCATGGGAGATGAAGGAACAATTTGAGAAAGAGGTTCCTGAATTTCAGATTGTTTTGTACAAGCCTGAATTACTTCCTGAAGTTTCGCCGCAAATGGAAAAAAGAAAGAGATGTCCTGCAAAGATCGTGCAGTCTCCGTTCATTACTGTATTTGATTCAGGATCCAGTACTAGTGTTGTTGAAGCAAAAGAAAAAAAGCAAATTTATGCTGTTAAGCATCCTTTTCAAAGCAAAATCGGAACTGGCATTAACAACTCTTTGTTAAATGTATTTATTGCATGGGACAAAGAAGGGAAGTCCAGAAAGAAGTATGTTTCCAACTTCTGAGTTTTGTTCAATTTTATATTTTAATATATTGTCATTTGTAGCATTATTTTATATCATTTTACTGTATCTCTTTTGTGTATATCTGTTACCAGAAATGAAATTTACCCGAACCATGTTAGTGAACTCAATCCTGCTTATGATCTTGGGGTATTGATAAGTGAGGATTTTGACTACTTATTAGCGCATTTTAGCTTTCGTTTTAGTCCAAAAGCGCTTAATTGTGTTTCCGAAAATTGATAAAATATACTTAATTGCAGGAATATTAGAAGATGAGGTCCCGAGATAAAATCCAATTGAAGAAGGAGTAATATGAACACAAGGACAAAAACAGGTACAAAAGCTCAACATGCGGACCGCAGAATATCATCTGCGGCCATAAGTCGTGAAGCAATTCCATCAGAGAATGTTGCAAGATGCGGACCGCACACGAATTATGCAACCGCAGAAGCTGGGCCAGAGCAAAAGTTCAGAGAACCTGTGTAAAGCCCCGTGGATTTTCATAATTAATTCGAGTTAATCTATTAAATCTGAGCTACATGGTTATTCGAGTGGAACAAAGTTATTGGAATGCTTAGAGATAATTTTAATAGTTAATTATTGAATTAGTGGAGGTTACAAGGTCAACAAATGCATTTGGAGCATATCAAGTTTCTATATCGTAAGGGCCGAAATTTATGAGAACTCAAAGAATTTAATAAGAAAACAAGGATTTTAAAATCCTAACCTCTTGCTGGCATCGAAAAAGGGATTTAGAAAAGTAGAAAGGTTGTTGGCTAACAAAGGGACAAAGGTACAAAGGAATAAAGGGGACAAGGGAATTAATTATTAAAGACAAAGGCAAACATGTAAAGTTGGGAAATGAAATGAACAAAGTTGAAGACCAAAATGTTACTTCAGTGCTGGACGCTGCACTTGATGCGTCGCATCTCCATCGCGTCCGAAATAAATTGGAACCCATAGTGAGACAGTAAACTTGTCCCATAGCGCCAAAGTTGGCGTCCGCTCAAGTTGAAGGAGTTGGGACGCACGCGATGAAGCATGCGACGCGTCCCATGCGGCATCCGAATTCTGAAGCCTTTTAAAGGTAATTATGGGAGGAGATTGGTCTTTTATTTTGGGACTTTGTATTTGAAGACTTAGAGAGAGAAGAAATCTTTCTACCATTAATACACCTTTAAGATAAGAATTTAATTTATTCTTGATAGATTTAGTTCATTAATTACATCTCTTAACTCTATAACTACATGAAAATTATAGATTTTTGAAGAAAATCTCAAGAACACTTCAAGAACTCAAATCTTGAATTTTCTAAGGTTTGACAAAGAGATAATCTCTTCACTCCAAACTTATATATTATACTCCATGGATGTAGTAGAGTATGTTTATAAAGATAGATTTACATTTAAACATCTATTCATGAAACCCTAGAAGAGTTGGTTGGTAGGGATGATGAATAGTGTTGGGTCTTACTTGAACGATGTTATTTTGAGTTTCTAGTAGAACGACTAAGTCCAATAACAAGTTTAATGAATGAGTTGAAGTTATAATTCAAGTATTGACCTTCAAATGATGAAATGAGGATTTTTGATAAACTTAATAAGTTGGACTTGAGTGTTAGACACTAAGTTGGTATTGTTGTGACGCGTTATTAAATTATGTGAGTTCGTATATGTAGATTGCGACTCGTCGGCATTATTGGATCATTTAGGGTAAGGTTGGAAGCTATTTGAGGTACATTGAAACTTATTAACCTCGGAACTTTTCTCCAAACTCATATCAAAACACGATTTAATTGAGTTTCTAAATGTGAGTCCTAGCTTGTGGGGACGAGCGAGCTGGGATTGTACCATTTCTTGCATCATAAAAGATTTAAGTGCTATGAATATAATTTTATTGAAATGTTATTCAAATTTTTAAAACTAAAATAAGGAATAGCACTTGTAGTATTTTTGAAATGGAAATACATGACTTGTGAAATATCTTGGATTTAACTATTCTCAAATAGTTGATTTGGCTATGAACATTGTCATTGATAAATGTAATATTTTTGGGAGTTACTTAAATTCACCGAGATTGACCTTGGATACTTTTCCTCATTAGGTCATGAAACTACATGTGTCGGTGTAGGCATAGAACCTACCTTATGGTTGGGAACAACGACAAAGTACTTCCCATTAGGGGGTATTATTGTACTACTTTATTAGCACGGATGAGTCGATTCATGCAACACAACGATAAGACGACCTGAGCAAGTAGGGTATATGATACTTGCCGCTAGGTACATAACCTAGTTGACCTTCTTTCGTGTCGGTGATTGTATAGTACTCCCGGTAAATGAAAAATGTAACATGATTTGCAAAGATTAATATTAAAGAAAGACTCTGAAATATGTTTTACCATACTATTTTATTTTATTTTCTAATATGTTAATTGATGTGAAGGATTCTTTCTATATCAATTGTTATTACATATCTTATATCTTCTTAAGTCTTGTCCTATTTTCTTTTGGGGAATGGTTCATGATTCGTACTAGGCATGCGGAGCTTAGGCCTTTTCGGCCACATTTCCATTTCCATTTTCAGGGACTGGACTTGAGCAGCTTGGACCGCGTGGTTAGGGCAACTCTACATTTTCTATTGGCACTTTTGGTGAGACTCTACACTCGTACCCGAGGAGAACTTTATTATATTATTATCCTTTGAGCCATCGGGTTATGCCTTGGTTGGCTATTTTATTCTGAGTCATAGAGATTCCATAGATAATAGTAGTATTCATTTTGGGTTGTAATACTATAATTACTAATATGGCATGCATGAATAAAATTTTCTTTTATATTTATGAAGCTTTCTTTCAAATAAAAATATTTACCTAAAGATATTACTCATGTCTTGTTCTATATCTTAAAATGATTGTACGTGAAGAGGCATTCACATCCTCCTGTTAGGCATATAAGTGAGTATTAATTTATGGGATGGTTCACTCGGGTCAGGTAGAGTACCGAGTGCCGGTCACGTCGTTTTAGGGCGTGACAAACTTGGTATCAGAGCCCTAGGTTCTAATTCGAGTCCTAGAAAGTCTATGGAATCGTGTCTGATAGAGTTCTCCTTATTGGTGTGTTGTTCACCACACTTATATTGAGAAGGTTGTATGGACATTATAAGAATACTTCACTCTTTCTTCTTATTCTAGAATCGTGCAATAGAGCTAAGAAATATTTCCTAACTCGTACGCTATATCTATTGGCAGAAGATAATGAACACGCGCGGCAATAAAATGAATCGGGAAGCTGCTCATATACCCGATGCGGCTTCGGGAAGGGTACCCGCTAGACCTAGGGGATGACCTCCGAAGGCTGCAAAGCACGGACTGTGCCAGTTCTAATGGCTCCAAGGGTGGTCCAGGAGCTCGAGGAAGAAGTTGATGAGGCACCTGCTCTACTTCCAGAACTAAATCACTTGGAGAAGACCCTCACTGATATTAAGAATGATATGGATACTTTTGTTGACCTCATGGCTATGAAGACTCAACAGAACCTTCAAGTGGGTATTCAGGCACTCCAACAAGGAGGGATGAGAGCACCAGTGGTTGAGAACATAGCACAGTTGGCCATAAAATTCGTGAGACTTGAGCCACCAATTTTCACCGGTACATATCCTGCTGCAGACCCTCAGGACTTCTTGGAGGAAGTTGAGAAAGCTACTACTTTGCTGGGAGTTAAAGACTATCGGATGGTTCGATTGGCAGCTTACCAGTTGAAAGACATTGGTGACCTCTGGTTCAAGGGGGTAAAGAAGATTCGATCGGAGGATGCACCTCCAATGATTTAGGCAGAGTTTAAGAAGATCATCATTAAGACGTGGTTACCATCGGGAGTGAGAGCTTCCCTTGTAATATTGTTTGAGACCTTAAAGTAGGATACTATGACCGTTCTAGAGTATAGCATCAAATTCGAGAAGTTATCCCATTATGCTCCCTACCTCATCCCCACTGAGGATGAGAAGATTGATCGCTTTGCTCGTGGCTTGATTCTGGGCATCAGAAAAGAAACAGCTAGTAGAAGAAGAAACACCACATTTACTGACTTTGTGGATTTAGCAATGGATCTTGAGAGGATTCATCAGGAGGATAGGGCCAATAAGGAGGAGAATAAAAAGGCCCGAACTTTTGGCACTTTCAGTGGAGTGCCTAATTCGGGCAAGAGGCAGAGCAGCAAAGGGCCATCTGGCCCACCACAGTCTAGGTTGCAGACATCTACCATTAGCCCTCCAGTGGCATACAGTACCGGATAAGGAGGCCAATCTAGGCCCGTTCATAGAGACCACTGTACTGCATAGTAGGCTCAGAGTAGTATGGGTTCTCATCAGCGTCAGTCTAGTGCTACCAGGGGACCCCGTGGTCCGTGCTATGGTTGTGGTTTGATGGGTCATATCTGAAAGTTTTGCCCTAATGGTCAACAAGGTTTGATAGCTCATCCATCACCATCTATGGCTACTACTTCGGTTGCACCGCCCCCACCTAGGGGTAATGGGGCACACAATGGGCGCAATGCAGAAAAGGTGCCGCAGATAGCTACTACTTCCCAGGGGACTCATCCTCGTTTCAATGCTATACCTACTCGCCCTACTGCGGAGGCTTCAAATGTTGTCGTTACAAGTATACTTACTGTTTGTACTCTAGATGCTTATGCACTTATGGACCCTGGATCTACTTTTTCCTATGTTACTCCGTACTTTGCTTTGGATTTTGGGATATAGCCACAACAACTACTTGAACCATTTTCTATGTTGACTCTGGTAGGAGATTCTGTTATTGCCTCCCGCGTCTATAGGGGTTGTGTGATTATAATTCAAGATCGAGAGACTACGACGGACCTCATTGAGCTAGAAATGGTTGAGTTTGATGTGATCATAGGAATGGAATGGTTATACAAATGTTACACCATTCTTGATTGTCGTGCTAAGGTGGTCAAGTTTGAGTTTCCTAATAAGTCAGTTCGTGAGTGGAAAGGCAATATTACTGAGCCTCGAGGTAAGTTTATTTCATACCTTAAGGCAAATAAGATGATTACGAAGGGATGTCTTTATCATTTATTTAGAGTCACTGACACAACTACAGAGGTAGCAAGCATTCATTTTGTGCTAGTTGTTAATGAGTTTCTTGATGTTTTTCATGATGAGCTTTCGGGTATTCCACCAGATCGGGTTATTGACTTTGGGATAGATTTGGTTCCAGATATTCAGCCGATATCTATTCTCCCATACCGAATGGCTCCAGCTGAGTTAAGAGAATTGAAGGAGCAATTGAAAGATTTATTGGATAAAGGGTTTATTAGACCTAGTGTATCACCTTGAGGTATACCAGTGTTCTTTTTGAAAAGAAAAGATAGTTCTTTGAGGATGTGTATTGACTACAGGAAACTTAACAAGGTGACCGTCAAAAATAGGTATCCATTACCTCGAATAGATGACTTATTTGACCAGTTGCAAAGGGGCGAAGTACTTTTCGAAGATTGATTTAAGGTCGGGGTATCATCAATTGAAAATTCGAGAAAAGGATATTCTCAAAATGACTTTTCGTACTTGCTACGGGAATTATGAATTTTTGGTGATATCATTTGGGCTAACAAATGCATCCACGGCCTTTATGGATCTAATGAATCGGGGTTTCAAACTATTTCTTAACAGGTTCGTGATTATTTTTATTGATGACATATTAGTCTATTCACGAAGTCAAGAGGAACATGTCAACCAATTGAGGATAGTGTTGCAAACGCTTCTGGAGCATAAGTTGTATGCTAAATTCTCTAAGTGCGAATTTTGGCTTGAATCCGTAGCATTCTTGTGTCATGTGGTAACTAGTGAATGTACTAGGGTTGATCCTCAAAAGATTGAAGCGGTTAAGAGTTGTCCTAGACCAACTACACCGATAGAGATCTATAGTTTCTTGGAATTAGCGGGCTACTATTGGCGGTTTGTTGAAGGATTTTCTACTCTTGCATCTCCGTTAACCAAGTTGATCTATAAAGCAACAAACTTTCAGTGGTCGAATTCTTGTGAGATAAGTTCTCAAGAGTTGAAAGCTAGATTGACTACGGTGTCGGTGTTGACCTTGCCAATAAGTTCAGATGGCTTTGTAGTATATTGTGATGCCTCTAGAGTTGGGTTGGGTTGTGTCTTGATGCAGAAAGGTAAGGTTATTGCTTATGCTTCTAGACAATTGAAGATCCATGAGAAGAACTATCTGACCCATGAGTTAGAACTTGTCGCGGTGGTATTTGCTTTGAAAATTTGGCGGCATTATTTGTACTATTGAACCTGAGGCAAAGGAGATATTTACTTAGAAATATTGAAGGATTATGATTTAAGCATTCATTACCATCCGGGGAAGGCGAATGTGGTAGTCGATGCGCTAAGCCAAAAGTCAGGAGATACTTTGGCACATATACCGATAGCTAAAGACATTGCCGCTTGTGCCATATCACGTTCCTCTCTTATTGAGCGTGTCAAGACTAAGCAATTTGAAGATCCAAATTTGATGAATATTCGAAATGGTGTACAATCTAAAGATATCCTTGCATTTTCTCTTGACGAGGATGGGGTGTTGAAGATGAACGGTCATTTGTGCGTGCCAGATATTGATGGAATTCGTAATGAAATTATGGCTGAGGCACACAGCTCGAGATATTTTATACATCCGGGGTCCACAAAAATGTACAAGGATTTGAGGGAGATCTATTGGTGGAATCGGATAAAGGAAAATGTTTCGGACTTTGTGGCTAGATGTTTAACTTGCCAGCAAGTAAAAGCTAAGCATCAACGACCTGTGGGTTGGCTCAGAATATTGAGATTCCACTTTGGAAGTGAGAGATCATTAATATGGACTTTGTCGTGAGTTTGTATAATGACCTAACCGGTCATTTTAACTTTTAGAAACCCATTCCTTAAAATAAAACTCCCTGAACATGCTTTTATTAATTTATGACTCGCGGGGATGGTTGGTTCGGGATTTGGAAGTGTGTGGGTTGAAATTGGAACACTTGGTTCCTTAAGTTAGCTTTAAATGGACAAGTTTGACTTCGGTCAATATTTTGAGAAAATCACCCCAGAATCGGTATTTGACAGTTCCAATAGGTTCGTATGATGATTTTGGACTTGGGCGTATGACCGAATCGGGATTTGGATAACTCAGGAGCGTTTTGGCTCTTAATAGTAAAAAAATCAACTATTTGAAGATTTAAATTCTTTAAATTTGGTTTGGAGTAGGATTTTGAGTAATTGAAGTCCGTTTGGAATTTCGAGTTTCGGAATAGTTTCGTATAGTGATTTAAGACTTGCACGCAAATTTTCGTGTCATTCCGAGTAATTTAAGTATATTTCGGCGCATTGGAAGTAAATTGAAGAACTTGAAATTCTTAAGTTTGAATCAATTTGGTTTAGGGTATGATTCTTAGTTTTTGATGTTATTTCCTAATTTTGATCGCTCGAGCGAGTTTGTATGAGGTTATTAGACTTGTGTGGATAGTTGGTATGGAGCCCCGAGGGCTCGGGTGAGTTTCAGACGTTAGGAAGGAATGAAAATACATCAGTTTTCTGGTGTTTCATGGCAGCAGTTGTAGGTCTCGCAAATGCGAACCTCGCATTTGCGAGAAGGGCTTTGCAATTGCGAAGAAGCCCGATCTAGGCAGTGTTCGCATTTGCGACACATTTGATGCATTTGCGATCCCAGCAGAGTTCCCATTTGCGACTCTTTGGTCGCATTTGCGATCCCAGCAGCTGAAGGCTAAGCTTCGCATTTGCGAGAGTTGTGTCGCATTTGCGAACCTGGTTTCGCAAATGCGACATCAGAGGCTTGTGCCCAGCTCATTTAATGCGCGACTTAGGCTATTTATCTCACTTTTCTTTCATCTCTTGGGCGATTCTTGGAGCTTTTGGAAGAGGGTTTTCACCTAGCACTTTGAGATAAGTAATTCCTACATAACATGAGTTACATACATAGATTATTGGTAGATTATAACATGTAAATTAGTGAAACCCATAGATTTAGGTGAAAACCTAAGTGTTTGAAAAAAATGAGATTTAACCACGAAATTTGTTATGGAACTTAGTAAAAATCATATATTTATGTTCCTAAGATTATGGGTAACGTTTTCATCCGAACATTTCTGGAATCCGGGCACGTGGGCCCGGGATGAATTTTAGAAATTTTATCATTTTGGATAGGGTAATTTGTTTAATAGATAAATTTTGAATTATTGAACATATATTAATTATTTTGTATAACTTTTGGATAGTTTTGGATTTTTCGGCATCGAATCAATAATTTTACGCGATGCGGTAATCGAAAAGTGGACTTTGAGACGAGGTAAGTCTCTTGTCTAATCTTGTGAGGGGGAAATTGCCCCATAAGAATTAAATTGAATAATTGTTGCTAATTGCGGGGGCTACGTACGCACGAGGTAACGAGAGTCCGTACATAGCTACTATTAATGCTAAAGTCCGGGTAGTTTAGAACTCAAAGCATGAATTACTTGTGTACATTGTATTCTTTCTTTATTTAATTAATATATATATATATATATATATATATATATATATATATATATATATATATATATATATATATATATATATAGTGAATTGTTAGATAAAGATATTAAAGGATGGAAATCTCATACGCTTGATTTTCTGTTTAAATTAATTAATTATTAAAAGAAATTGTTCTTCCTCCCGAATTTATCTTATAATAAATATACTCTCCTTCCGGAGGTACATAAGAAAATGTCCTCCTTTCTTGTGGAGCGGGCCAAACGCCTCGGCAGGATAGATGCATCTATGGATCATGCCGCACATCCTTCGGTAGTGTACACGACACTCTGGATCGGGCCGTATGTCATCGGCAGAAATTGTGTTTAATAATAATAATTACACGATACTTTAATAGTTATTTCAGCTTGCGAAACTAATTGATAAATTGGAGAATCCTTGAAATTTAATAAATTATTATTCCCGCTTGTTAAGGAATTAATTGTTATTCATGTAAATGAGATTAATTGATAAAATTGGAAATTATTTGAATTTAAGGAATTTACTTAATATATTGAGAATTTTTGCATTTGAAGGAATTTTTAATTATTATTATTGACCCATAGTGAGTGTCAAAGTCGGTCATCTCGTCTCTACCATTTCAAGATTAGGCTTGATACTTACTGGGTACACGTTGTTTACGTACTCATACTACACTTGTTGTACTTTTGTGCAGGACCTGAGGCAAGTACTAGTGGGGGGACCTATCGTCTTACACCTACGTTATCCAGGGGCATAGTGGTGAGCTGCACTTTCTGAGCCGTTCTGCAGCTACTAGTGTCTCTCCTTGTATTTTTCATCTATCTATTTTTATTTCAGACAGTATTTGAGGTTTGTATAATCTACTAGATGCTCATACACTTGTGATACCAGGTCTTGGCACACACATTGGTAGAATTTTGGTGTTTTTATTATTTTTCTTGGTTTGAAATTTTATCAATGTATGCTTAATTTATTAGTTGGCTTGCCTAGCTGTAGTGTTGGGTGCCGTCACGACCTATAGGTGAAATTTGGGTCATGACAATATGGTATCAGAGCACTAGGTTCACGTAGGTCTCACAAGTTATGAGCAGACCTAATAGAGTCTTGCGGATCGGTACAGAGACGTCTGTACTTATCTTTGAGAGGCTATAGGGTATTAGGAAAACTACCTTTCTTCATATTCCATCGTGCAATTGATGTAGTTCTAAATATCCTTCTCTTATTCTCTCTCAGATGGTGAGAACACGCTCGAATGAGGTTCCAGGCCAGGGAAGAGCTACTCCCCTCGTTGCTAGAGGCCGAGGGAGGGCTCCAACCCGTGATAGAGGGTGAGGACGTCCCAGGACTGTTCCAGTTATGCCGCCAGTGGGTCCAGGAGAGAACCCCATTGTTGAGGAACATGATGAGGTGCCTGCGGCAGAGCCAGCTCTGGTGGATTTCACATCTGCACCGGGATTTCAGGATATCATGGGCCGTATGTTGCGGTTCATGGACAATATGACTCAGGCCGGTTTATTTCCAGCAGACCCAGCCGCATCTCATGCGGGCGGGGGAGCACAGATCCCTACCGCGCAGGCTCATGGACAGGAAGCTGTTGTATATCAGGCCCAGGGTGCACTACCCGTGGGTGGATCCCAGCCAGTGGCAGCAGCTACACCTGAGCCCAGGCTAACTGTAGCCGCTGATCCTCAGAAACTATTGGACAGATGGACTAGACTACATCCTCCTATTCCACAGGACTTCATTGATCGTTGCAGGGATAGACTGCACAACATGAGGACATTGGAGTCTCATGGGGTAGACTTTGCTACTTTTCAGCTAGAGGGCAGAGCCCGTAGATGGTGGCAGTCTTATATTCTGGTAGACCAATAGATTCTCATCCCATGACTTGGGACAGGTTCACCTGTATCTTCCTGGACAGGTATATTCCACCCTCCCAGAGGGAAGAGTTGCGGTTTCAGTTTGAGCAGCTCCAGCAGGGTCAGATGTCAGTGACCGATTATGAGGCGAGGTTTTCTGAATTATCTCGCCATGCACTTATGATACTTCCTACTGAGGCTGAGAGAGTGCGGAGGTTTGTAGCTGGTTTACATACTGGTATTCAGGCCACTATGGCTCGAGGTTGAGATGGGTACTTCTAATGAGCTAGTTGTGGAGATAGACCGGAGGATTGAGGGTGTGCGTCAGCGGAGCCGAGAGCAGATTATGAGAGATAAGCGGTTCAGGTACTCTGGAGAGTTCAGAGGTGCTCTGTCTGGGGGCAGAGGTCAGTTCGTGAGGGGGCAGTCCAGCATACCCCCATCTCCAGCACCACCACCTCCTCGAGGTGCTCCAGTGCGACCTTATCTTAGTGCTATACCAGAGAGTTCCTACCGCCCACCAGCTATTCAGGGTCCTACCAGTGGGTATTCAGTTCCCCAGGGCCAGACACTTAGTCAGCAGCCCATCGTACCGAAGAGTTATTACGAGTGCGGGGATCCCAGTCACATGCGGAGATTTTGCCCCAGGCTTCGGGGTAGACCAGTACAGCAGGGTCAACGGCCTATGCTTACCGGACTAGTTGCTCCACCAGTAGTCCGACCACCAAGAGGTGGAGGACAGATGGGTAGGGGTCGTCCTAGAGGTGGAGGTCAGCCAGGCGGAGGCCAACCAGTTGGCGCTCCAGCTCGATTCTATGCTTTTCCGGCTAGACCAGATGTAGAGGCCTCAGATGCTGTGATTAGAGGTATTATTTCTGTTTGCAGCAAAGATGCCTCAGTATTATTTGATCCAGGATCCACGTATTCATATGTGTCATCTATATTTGCTCAATTCCTGGGTGTTTCTTGTGAGTCCTTGAGTACTCTTGTTTATGTGTCCACTCTTGTAGGCGATTCTACTATTGTGAACCGAATCTACCGGTCTTGTATTATTACATTCAGTGGTTATGAAACTAGAGCAGATGTCTTATTGCTCGAGATGACCGATTTTGAAATTATTCTGGGCATGGACTGATTATCTCCATATCATGCTATTCTAGATTTTCATGCCAAAATTGTTACCTTGGCTATTCCATCTTTGCCTAGGCTAGAGTGGAAGGGTTCGTCGGTTAGTTCATTTAATTGGGTTATTTCTTTTATAAAGGCTCAACACATGGTTGAGAAGGGTTGTTTAGATTATCTAGCTTATGTTCGGGATACCACAGCAGAGACTCCGGCTATTGATTCAGTGCCTGTAGTTCGGGAGTTCTCCGATGTATTTCCTTCAGATCTTCCAAGTATGCCACCTAATCGTGATATTGATTTCTGTATTGACTTGGCTCCAAATACTCAGCCTATATCTATCCCACCGTATCGCATGGCTCTGAAAGAATTGAAAGAATTTAAAGAACAACTTGAAGAGTTACTAGCCAAAGGGTTCGTCAGACCGAGTGTATCGCCTTGGGGTGCACCGGTATTATTTGTGAAAAAGAAGGATGGAACAATGCGGATGTGTATTGATTATCGCCAATTGAACAAGGTCACTATTAAGAACAAGTATCCGTTGTCGTGTATTGATGATCTATTTGACTAGTTACAGGGTGCTAGGGTGTTCTCTAAGATCGACTTGAGGTAGGGGTATCATCAGTTGAAGATTCGAGATTCGGATGTTCCGAAAACTGCTTTCCGTACTAGATATGGTCATTATGAGTTTCTGATAATGTCTTTCGATTTAACTAATGTCCCACTAGCGTTTATGGATCTGATGAACAGGGTATTCAGGCCATATATTGATTTATTTGTCATTGTCTTTATTGATGACATTTTGATCTACTCGCACAGAAAGGAAGAACATGAGTAGCATATGAGAGTAGTGCTTCAGACATTGCGAGAACAAAAGTTATATGCTAATTTCTCTAAATGTGAGTTTTGACTAGAGTCTGTAGCATTTTTGGGACATATTGTATTGTGCGAAGGTATTAAAGTTGATCCCAAAAAGATTGAGGCAGTTCAGAATTGGCATCGTCCCACTTTGGCGACTGAAATCAGGAGTTTTCTGGGTTTAGCAGGTTATTATCGTCGATTCGTGGAAGGTTTTTCATCTATTGCAGCACCTTTGACCAAATTAACCCAGAATGGTGTTCAGTTCCGATGGTCCGATGATTGTGAGTCAAGCTTTCAGAAGCTCAAGACAACATTGATTACAACACCAGTGTTAGTGTTACCTTCTGGTTCGGGAATGTATACAGCGTATTGTGACGCTTCACACGTTGGCTTGGGTTGTGTATTGATGCAGGAAGGGCGAGTTATTGCATATGCTTCACGTCAGCTGAAGCCCCACGAGAAGAATTATCCTGCACATGATTTGGAGTTAGCTGCGATTGTTCACGCTCTAAAGATTTGGAGGCATTATCTTTATGGGGTGTCTTGTGAAGTTTACACTGATCATCGCAGTTTGCAGAATTTGTTCAAGTAGAGGGACCTAAATCTGAGACAACGCAGGTGGCTTGAGTTGCTAAAAGATTATGATATTACTTTCCTATATCATCCAAGTAAAGCAAATATAGTTGCAGATGCCTTGAGTAGAAAGGCGGAAAGTATGGGTAGTTTGGCTTTCATTTCAGCAGAAAAGAGGCCATTAGCTTTGGATATCCAGTCCTTGGCCAATAGACTTGTGCGGCTAGATATTTTAGAGCCCAGCCGAGTTCTTACATGTGTCATAGCTCAGTCTTCACTATTTGAGCAGATCAAGGCTCGCCAGTATGATGACACACACTTAATGGTTCTTCGAGAAACGGTACTACGAGGTGGTGCCAAGGAAGTTACTATTGGTGTGGATGGTGTTCTGCGACTCCAAGATCATCTGTGTGTTCCTAATGTGGATGAACTGAGGAAAAAGATCCTGGAGAAGGCACACAGTTCTCGGTATTCTATTCATATAGGTGCTACGAAGATATATCGTGACTTGAGGCAGCATTATTGGTGGCGACGAATGAAAAAGGACATAGTTGAGTATGTAGCTAGGTGTCTAAATTGCCAGCAAGTTAAATATGAGCACCAGAGGCCATGCGACCTACTTCAGTAGATGACTATACCAGAGTGGAAATGGGAATGAATTATTATGGACTTTGTAGTTGGGTTGCTGCGGACCTTGAAGAAGTTTGATGCAGTTTGGGTGATTGTTGACAGGTTGACCAAGTCGGCACATTTTATTCCTGTTGTGACTACGTATACTTCAGAGAAGTTAACCCAGATTTATATTCAGGAGATAGTTCGGTTGCACGGTGTGCTAATTTCCATCATATCAGATAGAGGCCCTTAGTTTACTTCACATTTTTGGAGAGCAGTATAGAGTGAATTAGGGACCCGTGTAGAGCTCAGCACAACCTTTCATCCGCAGACCGGTGGGCAGTCAGAGCTGACAATTCAGATTTTGGAGAATATGCTCAGGGCATGTGTGATTGACTTTGGAGGTCACTGAGATAGTTTCCTACCTTTGGCCGAGTTTGCTTATAATAATAGTTATCAATCCAGCATCGAGATAGCTCCATTTGAGGCTTTATATGGCCGTCGATGCCGTTCACCTATCGGATGGTTTGAGCCCGGTGAGACTAAGTTATATGGTACTGATTTGGTAAAGGATGCCTTGGAAAAGGTAAAGTTGATTCAGGAGCGACTTCGTACAGCACAGTCAAGATAGAAGAGTTACGCGGATCAGAATGCGCGTGATTTATCATTTATGGTAGGTGACAAAGTTCTCTTGAAGGTTTTGCCGATGAAGGGAATTATGAGATTCAGAAAGAAGGGCAAGTTGAGCCCAAGGTTTATAGGCCCATTTGAGGTGTTGAGACGAGTTGGAGAGGTTGCTTATGAGCTTGCATTGCCTCCCAGTCTATCGGGAGTTCATCTGGTTTTCCATGTATCTATGCTCCGGAAGTATCATGTCGACCTATCACATGTGTTGGACTTCAGCACGGTTCAGTTAGATAAGAGTTTGGGTTATGAAGAAGAGCCATTTGCCATTGTTGATAAACAAGTTCGCCAGTTGAGGTCCAAGAGGATCTCTGCAGTAAAGGTCCAGTGGAGGGGCCAACCAATCGAGGAGGTGACTTGGGAGGCCGGGGAGGACATACGGAGCAAATATCCACACTTATTTAGCACTCCAAGTATTATTCTAAACTCGTTCGAGGACGGAGAATGTAATGACCCAACCGGTCATTTTAACTTTTAAAAACTCATTCCTGAAAATAAAACTCCCCGAACATGCTTTTATTAATTTATGACTCGCGGGGATGGTTACCCAGGGGCATAGTGGTGAGCTGCACGTTCTGAGTCGTTCTGCAGCTACTAGTGTCTCTCCTTGTATTTTTCATTCTCTCTATTTTTATTTCAGACAGTATTTGAGGTTTTGTATAATCTACTAGATGCTCATACACTTATGACACCAGGTTTTGGCACATACATTGGTAGAATTTTGGTGTTTTTATTATTTTTCTTGGTTTTAAATTTTATCAATGTATGCTTAATTTATTAGTTGCCTTGCCTAGCTGTAGTGTTGGGCGCCCTCACAACCTATAGGTGAAATTGGGCCGTGAAAGTTTGCCTCACATTCGCTTAAAGCATGACTTTATTTGGGTGATTGTCGACCGACTTACAAAGTCGGCGCATTTCTTACCGGTAAAGATGACTGACACGGCACAACAATATGCTAAGTTGTACTTGAAAGAAATTGTCAGACTTTACGGTATTTCAATTTCCATTATATCTGATAGAGGGCCCCAGTTTATTGCTCATTTTTGGCAGCCCTTTCAAGAAGGATTGGGTACAAGTGTAAATTTAAGTATCGCTTTTCATCCACAGACTGGCGGACAGGCTGAGAGGACTATTCAGACGCTTGAGGATATGTTGCGGGCTTGTGTCCTTGATTTTGGTGGAAATTGGGATGAACACTTACCTCTGATTGAATTTGCCTACAATAATAGCTATCAAGCTAGTATCCAGATGGCTCCATATGAGGCTTTGTACTGACGACGTTGTAGATCACCTATTGGATGGTTTGAGCTGACTGAGGTAGGACTACTTGGTCCCAATCTTGCACATGATGCCTTAGAGAAGGTGGCTTTGATTCAACAACGGCTTAAGACCGCTCAAAGTTGAAAAAAAGGTTATTCAGATGTACATCGACGTAAGTTGGAGTTTAAAGAGGGTGATCAAGTGTTCTTGAAGGTATCGCCAATGAAGGGCGTTATGAGATTTGGGAAGAAGGGCAAGCTAAGTCCTAGATTCATTAGCCCATATCGAATCTTGAAAAGGATTGGTGAAGTAACCTACAAGCTGGAGTTACATGCATCAATGACTTTAGTCCATCCCGTTTTTCATGTATCGATGCTACGGGGGTATGTGCCCGATCCTGCTCACATCATCTCACCGGAGGTAGTAGAAATAAATGATGGTTTAACTTATGACAAAGAACCTGTCGAGATTCTTGATAGGCAAGTTCGTAGGTTGAGGACTAAGGACATAGCTTCAGTTAAAGTGTTATGGCGTAATCATGACGTCGATGAGGCTACTTGGGAGGTCGAGGAGGATATGAAAATTCGATACCCCAGTTGTTCATGACTTCAGGTATGACTATTTCCTTGAAAATTTGAATTTGGAGTTTATCATGCTTTAGTTCCATAGAGCAAGTAAGCAATTTATTTATCTTACTTATTAGTTGGGATTCAATACGATTTTGTGATGTGATTTATTCATTTATTGCTCACGGTGGTTAGATTTGTCTCATGGTACTAGACTTTATTATCGTGACGCCGAGAGAGGCTATGTAATGGTGTTTGAAGGCATTGAAAATCGTGGAGACTTTCACTGATGTAGCTCTAATGAGTAGAGTCATGTGTGGCATTTTATGTTGTACTCTGGTGGCTCGCTGTCAGGTTGAAATTTTGGAGAGACCTATAAACAAAGAAAACCCTAGCAATTTTATTTTTTTTTGAAATTTAGGGAGTAGTCAAATTTCAAAGCCTTAAAGAGTTAAGGAGTAAGGAAAGACTCGAAAATTTCACCTTCGGATGTTAGCACGACCAAGGATTTACATTCGAGGATGAATTTTCTAAGTGGGAAAAAATATAAAGCCCCGTGAATTTTCATAATTAATTTGAGTTAATTTATTAAATCTGAGCTACATGGTATTTCGAGTGGAACAAAGTTATTGGAGTGCATAGGATAATTTCAATAGTTAATCATTGAATTAGTGGAGGTTACAAGGTCAACAAATGCATTTGGAGCATATCAAGTTTCTATGTCATAAGGGCCAAAATTTATGAAATCTCAATGGTATGTAGCTAACTTGAAGAATTAGAATTTAATAAGAAAACAAGGATTTTAAAATCCTCGCCTTCTGTTGGCAACGAAAAAGGGATTTAAAAAAGTAGAAAGGTTGTTGGTTAACAAAGGTACAAAGGGTACAGGGGAATTAATTATTAAAGACAAAGGCAAACATGTAAAGTTGGGAAATGAAATGAACAAAGTTGAAGACCAAAATATTACTTCAGTGATGCGTCGCATCTCCATCACGTCCAAAATAAGTTAGAACCCAGCGTGAGGCAGTGAACTTGTCCCATAGCGCCGAAGTTGGTATCCGCTCAGGTTGAAGGAGCTGGGACGCACACGATGAAGCATGCGACGCGACCCATGCGACATCTGAATTCTGAAGCCTTTTAAAGGCAATTACGGGAGGAGATTGGTCTTTTATTTTAGGGCTTTGTCTTTGAAGACTTAGAGAGATAAGATATATCTCTACCATTAATACACCTTTAAGGTAAGAATTTAATTCTTTCTTGGTAGATTTAGTTCATTAATTACATTTCTTAACTCTTCAACTACATGGAAATTATAGATTTTTGAAGAAAATCTCAAGAACACTTCAAGAAGGGCGTAATTTTAGATTTTATGGAAAATATTAGCGTTTTGATATAGAATTAATTCTTATAAATTGTGTGGACTGAGTCAAATTATTATGACTAGATTCGAGCCGTTCGGGAGTTGATACGCACATAATGGAATTTTTGGAGCATTGTTTAGCTTGCTCGACATTGGATTCGGCTTGTTCAAGGTAAGTAACTCTTCTAATCTTGGAGATGAGGGTATGAACCTTGAATATGTGTATTATGTGAATTATTGGAAGGTGACGCACATGCTAGGTGACGGGCGTGTGGGCGTGCACTATAGAAATTGTGACATAATTATTTCTGTGGAATTTTGAAGTTAAATAATCTTGGCATTTTCCATGCAGTTTTATGAGTTAGAGAAATTAAACTGAAAAGCATATTAAAAATTATGATTGAGGCTATGTGCCAATATTATTAGGACCCACATAGGTCATATTGCTGTGAATTATTTGTTTGAAATTGAAAATTCATACTCAGTCATATTTATTTCATTGCATATCATAACTCAGTTTTATGACTTTATTTTGATGCATATAAATGTTTTGGGCCGAATGCCCTATTTTACTGAAATGCCCGAGTGGCTTGAGAGGTTTATGACTGAGTGAGGTCGATGGCCTGATTTGTGAGGATATTTATGGGATCGGGATGCACGCCGCAACATGTTTGATATCGGCCGAGGGCCTGATTATGAGGATGAGTGTGGATCGGGGCTGCCCGCCTGCGGCATACTTTATTATTATAGCACGAGAGTTGTCCTTGCAACACGTGAGTTGTCCGTGCAGATTATAGTGCTTGGGCTGAAGGAGGCCCTCCGGAGTCTGTACACCCCCCCAGTGAGCGCAGGTACCTACTGAGTGCGAGTGCCGAGTGCTGAGTAACTGGGAGGCGTGAGTGATAGTGAGGTATGCCCGAGTGGCAAGAGTGATTGTAAGGTATGCCCGAGTGGCAAGAGTGATTGTGAGGTATGCCCGAGTGGCACGAGTGACTATGAGGTTTGCCCGAGGGGCTGTATATGAGTGATGTTCTACCCGAGGTGTTGTTTATGATTTTATCACTGAGTTCCATCGCATTGGCATGCACACATAACATACATGCATAGATATGTATTTTTCCTCATGTTGTACAATTTCACATCATTCATAATTTGTCATACATTTTGACAGATGGGCATAGTGATGCATTTGTTTTACACGGGTTATCCGTAAGGAAAATAAAACATATTATTTATTATTGAGAAGATTTTTGGAGAAATTTATTATTTTCAAACTATCCATATTATTGGCAACTTCGGCAAACGATTTGGGTTTTCACTGATGTATTTGAAAGAAAGAACTACTATTTTTTTTTGAAATCATTACTTGGCTGTGTATTCTATCCCTGAGTTACTTCTGGTATTATTTGCTTTATGTTGTTATGGATTGTTGTAGACTGTTGGTTTTGCACCCGACCTTGGTGGAAGCTCGTGACTACTTTTAACCTATGACTAGGTTTGTTACTTACTCAGTACATGTGGTCGGTTGTACTTATACTACACTTCTGCACATTGCGTACAGATGTTGGCTGTTGTTGCTGCTGTGCTCATTGGTTGCGGGATTTGAAGATGTACCTATGTTCCTGTTGTAGCTGCCTCTTGTTCAGGGTAGCCTTAGATTTATAAAAGCTCTGTTTATGTATTATTCAAACAGACTATGTATTTATTTTATTTTCGCTTTGTATACTCTATTCTTAGAAGCTCGTGATTTGTACTACCAGTTCTTGGGGATTGTATAAGATCAGGATCTTTATTCACTTAAATTGATTTAATAATTATTATTGAAATTGGTTAGTTGGAAATTGGCTTACCTAACGGGATGGGTTAGGTGCCATCACGACTAGTTGGATTTTGGGTCGTGACAGTATATGATACATGCCGCTAGGTACATAATCTAGTTGACCTTCTTTCGTGTCGGTGATGGTATAGTGCTCCCGATAAATGAAAAATGTAACACGATTTGCAAAGATTAATATTAAAGGAAGACGTTGAAATATGTTTTACCATACTATTTTATTTTATTTTCTAAATTGTTAATTGATGTGAATGCTTCTTTCTATATCAATTGCTATTACATATCTTATATCTTCTTTAGTCTTGTCCTATTTTCTTTTGGGGAACGGTTCACGATTTGTACTAGGCATGTGGAGCTTAGGCCTTTTCGGTCACACTTTCATTTCTGTTTTCAGATACTGACCTGAGCAGCTTGGACCGCGTGGTTAGGGCAGCTCTACATTTTCTGTTGATGCTTTTGGTGAGACTCCACACTCGTACCCGTGGAGAACTTTATTATATTATTATCCTTTGAGCCATTGGGTTATGCCTTGGTTGGCTATTTTATTTTATGTCATAGAGATTCCATAGACAATAGTAGTATTCATTTTGGGTTGTAATCATATAATTACTAATATGGCATACATGAATGAAACTTTCTTTTATATTTATGAAGCTTTCCTTCAAGGAAAAATATTTACTTAAAGATATTACTCATGTCTTGTTCTATATCTTAAAATAATTGTACTTGAAGAGGCCTTCGCATCCTCCTGTTAGGCATATAAGTGAGTATTAATATATGAGATGGTTCACCCAGGTCTTGTAGAGTACCGAGTGCCGGCCACAAGTTTTAGGGTGTGACAACCTGCACCTCGAGTCCAACACAAGTGCGAACCACACAATTATTGTGCGGCCGCAGAAGAAGAGCTACGCGGACGCACAATTCCATGTGCGGACCGCAGACATTATTGTGCGGACCGTAGAAGAGGGCAGTGTGGCCGCACTTCATTATTATGCGGCCGCAGATTTTCAACCTTTTCAAGCTGAAGCAAAGTGCGGACCGCACATGGAATTGTGCGGCCGCAGAACCTCCGAATGGGCATTTATTTTCGAAAATTTTAGCTATGTATAAATAGAAGAGTTTTACTTTTTTAGGTCAACTTTTGACATCAGCTACTACAGTAGACGGTTTCTTTTACTCTTTTTAGTAGTTTTTGCTATTTTGAGCTTTTTGAATATTGATTTCATCATTTTAATTATCAATATGGGTTTAATTATCATTTATTCTCCTGTTTCTTCTAGTTTAACCATGAGTAGCTAAATTTTTACTAGGGTTGTGACTCAACCCTAGTGTGTAAACTTAATGAGTGTTTGATTTATTGCTGATTTATGGTTGGATGTTTATTATCTAGCCTCGTTCTTATTTTTATTTGAAGAATTAATGGTTACAAATATTAATTCATGCCTATTTGACTTAGTGGGCGTTTGGACATAAGAATTGTAAAATTCTAAAATAGGGGAAAAATGTTTTTCAAGTGAAAATGTTATTTGAAATTTAGAGTTGTGTTTGGACATGAATATAATTTTGGGTTGTTTTTGAAGTGTTGTGAATGATTTGAGTGAAAATTTTGAAAAACAGCCTTTTGGAGTTTTTCAAATTTTTGAATATTTCCAAAATACATTTTCAAGTGAAAATTGGAAATTTTATGAACAAACGCTGATTTCGAAAAAAAAGTAATTTTTTTTTTGGAAAAAAGGGAAAACGTTCTTATGTCCAAACGGGCTCTAGTCTCTACTTGAAAAAGAGATACATTGTATAGGAAAACTTGGCTAGCAATAAATTGGGTCAATCGAGAGATTGATAAGCCCAATTAAAGGGTTGAACCTAGAGATAGTAAAACCCGACTTAAGCTTTTTATCAACTATTTTGTTCAATACCCATTTGGACTTGAGAAAACCAAATTAGGCAAAATCACTCTCTGACCGAAAGGTATTGAGTGGGTACTTGAGTGTTGATAACTATAATACACCCCGACCAATAAAATAAGTTTTAAAGTTTACAACACATTAAGCAAACACCTAGGTGAATGTCATAGGCCTAGGCCTTTTATATCATTTGGAAAACAACAAAAATAATTTTGTAGTTTCATTCTTTGAATCGCAATCGTAGTTTAGTTTAGATTTTTAAACAAAACCAAATATTGCGAAAGTGCAAATTTAGATATACAAACTCACGCGCTAAGATATATACTACTAACAACTATTCATATAGTTCGCTGCGAAATTCGATCCCGACTCTTATTGGGTATTACTATTGCATCGACAGTTTTCATAACCTCAAAGAGAGGAGTAAAATTGGACGAGATCAATTTTTGGCGCCGTTGTTGGGGAGCTAAAAACGATGTTAGCTATATATTTAGGTATGTATTGGGGATATCTTCTTTTCCTTCCTTGTTACTAACATGTGAGTGTTATAGGTGCAATCATGGCAAACAACGATCTCGGAAAACATAGCTGTGGAGGATGTGGATGTTGAGGATGATCAAATGGATGAGGTCCGTCTTGAACCTCAGGCCAATAGACGAGGCCAACCGCCTCAAGACAATGTACCCTCTCCACCCCCACCTCCACCACGAGCGACTCCACACCGAGTGTTGCCAAATGAAGGGTATGCAAGTGCTATAGTCCCTCCCCGTATTAGGGCGGGCAATTTCCAAATAACCAACATGATGCCCGCTTTGCTCGAGCAACGAGGGTTCTTCACCGGTGCACCAGGTCAAAATACATATAAATATTTGAAGGGGTTCGTAGATACGTGTTGAGGGAGCAAACAAACAAATGTCTCCGAGGGAGTTTTCTTCACTCTCACCCTTCTTATACTCTTATTTTTTTAAGCATTGGGGATAATGCTTATTTTTATTCAGGGGTGGAGTTTCTTTGACATTTTGATGATTATGATTTTGTATTTTGATAACTATGACACATTTGGCCTGTAATTAACTTAGTACTATTTTAGTCTTCTTTATCATTATGTATATATTCTCTTTATTCCCTCATTGTGTATATTCGTTTATCTTTCAATAGTTTTTGTTTTATAGCTTCTTTATCTTTTTGTTTGTCTTCCTTTTGACTTAGTAGTTTCTTTTGAATTTGCTTTTTGAATTAGTAGCTTCTTTTTGCTTTAATTATTTTTTATGATTTAGTGGATAATAAGGCTTTGGTTTTATTAATGCCACGGTTCATTCCAAAAGGTGTTTTGTGTGAACCGGGTGACCCTTCCCAACGATGGATGGCGTGACAACCTTCATAAGGGATTGAGTCTGTTTTTGATGTTTGGGTAAGAATAGTAGTAATAATTAATAAAAAGACCTAATTGAGTCATGCTCGAAGAGTCAAACATGCTTCACTTGGTACCAACGCAAATAACTACATGCTTATAGTTAAAAACAAGATTTTTGGAAAGAAATAACTCTAGTTAGTGACCTTTTGACTCTTGTGTTGACTTAGACAATCATCAAGTGATTTAGTCGAACCATAGTGATTCTCAATCTTGAATATAGTCGTTGTGGGCCCTCGAATCTATCCTCTTTAACAATCCAGCTGCATGAGAGGTGAGATGTTGTTGTTGTTAGTCCAAGTACCCGTGCGAATGGTCTAGAACTTGCCCTGAATGTGTTTCTAGGTAAAGTTTTAAGTTTTATTGGATTGAGAAGTGATTGTAGGCTCTCCTTGACCCACTTGAAATTTTTCATGGCTCACCAATATTGTTATACCTAGTCAGCCCAATTGATCCTAAAACCTTTCTCATTTGATAACCACGTTACAAGCCTTTACCCATCTTATTGTGATTCTCTCTTGGCACCCGAGCTTTTCTTAACACTCTTGTGAGATAATTGGCTAAAACGTAAGTATGAGGGAGAAACGAGAAGTTTGAAAAAGGTATCAAGACAAAAGAGAAAAGAAATGAGGAAAAGGAAAGGCAAGAAAAAGAAAGAACAAAAAGAAAAATGCAAAAAGAAAAGTGAATAAGTTGAAAAGTTGAAGGGATTCAAAGAAAAGTAATGATGCGAAACATGAAAAAAGCAAAGAAGGAGAAAATGAATATCATGACCAAGAAAGAGTGATGTTAAGTCTCTCTAGTTCCCATAAGAAAAAAAAAATGCCTCAAAGGGTTGGCAAAAGCATGAGCCGATAAAAGAAAATGGAGTGCTTAAGGAAAGGTGAACCCGTTCTATCATAGCTTATCCAACCTTAGTCCAAAAGCCTGCATTGCATCCCGAAAAAGCCCTACGTGATTTTAAGCCGAGTAAGCTTACATTAGTGGTGATTTACATGAGGGGCAAGCATATGGTACTTAAAGCCGTACTTGCGATATTCTTTTGAGAGAGATGAATGAACCTTTCACAAATCTTTGAATTGAGTGTTATATTCCTAAGTGAGATAGGAAAACAGAGAGTGGAGGAGGAGGAGTTTGGGATCCATAATGACCTACATGAAAGGGCGAGCTTCTTTGATGAATAAAGTTAACTCTTGGTGCTTAAGTATCACATTAGAACCATTCGTGCTTAAAGTTTAACTTGTTGCCTTGTTGATAATTCATAAGTGTCATAGGTAATTGTTGGTCCCAATTGATGTGTGATTGATTCAGCTTTGATTAGCTGGAATGGCTCTTAACTTGTGAAAGATGGAACTACTTTATTTGCTTGAGGACAAGTAAAAGCTTAAGTTTGGGGGAGTTGATAAGTGGGAATTTTGACTACTTATTAGCGCCTTTTAGCCTTCATTTTAGTCCAAAAGCACTCAATTATGTTCCCGAAAACTGATAAAATATACTTAATTGCAGGAATATTGGAAGATGAGCTCCCGGGATTAAATCCAACTCAAGAAGGAGTAATTTGAACTCAAGGACAAAAATAGGCACAAAAGCTCAAAGTGCGGACCACAGAATATCATCTGCGGTCGCAGGTCGTGAAGCAATTCCATCAGAGAATGTTGCAAGATACGGACCGCACACAAATTATGCGGCCGCAAAAGCCGGGTCAGAGTAAAAGTTCAGAAAACTTGCACCTCCAGTCCAACACAAGTGCGGACCGAACAATTAATGTGTGGCTGCAGAAGAAGAGCTACGCGGCCGCATAATTCCATGTGCGAACCGCAGAAGAACAAAGTGCGGCCGCAGACATTATTGTGCGGACCACAGAAAGAGGGCAGTGCGGTCGCACTTCATTATTATGCGGTCGTAAATTTCCAACCTTTTCAAGCTGAAGCAAAGTGCGGACCGCACATGGAATTGTGCGATCGTAGAACCTCCGAAAGGGAAACTTGGCTAGCAAGAAATTGGGTCAATCGAGAGATTGATAAGCCCAATTAAAGGGTTGAACCTAGAGATAGTAAAACCCGACTTGAGCTTCTTATTAACTATTTTGTTCAATACCCATTTAGAATTGAGAAAGCCAAATTGGACAAAATCATTCTCTGACCGAAAGGTATTGAGTGGGTACTTGAGTGTTGATAGCTATAATATACCCCGACCAATAAAATAAGCTTTAAAGTTTACAACACATTAGGCAAATACCTAGGTGAAGGTCATAGCCCTAGGCCTTTTATATCATTTGGAAAACAACAAAAATATTTCCTAGTTTCATTCTTTGAATCGCAATCGTAGTTTAGTTTAGATTTTTAAACAAAACCAAATATTGCGGAAGTGCAAGTTTAGATATACAAACTGACGCGCTAAGATATCTACTACTAACACCCATTCATATAGCTCCCTGTGGAATTCAACCCCGACTCTTGTTGGGTATTACTATTGCATCAATCGTTTTCATAACCTCAAAGAGAGGAGTGAAATTGGACGAGATCAGGTATATCATGTTGAAGACAAAAAGTGGTTTTACATTTTGGCATATAATGGTCAACCTTTGGATGACTCGGTATGTATGAAGTTACTTTTACAGTTTTTTTTTAGTTTTAGCCAGTGTACACGTGATCAGGACTCCTAAGTTAGAACATATTATTAATTGCTATCTTGCCTGGCACAAGAGAAGTAGTGAGCATTCATTTTCCTTTGTTTTCTGTGAATTTGGTTTGAAAAAGTGTAGCTGCTTAAAGCTTACAAGCCTTCAGTGATTAATTATTTGTTATGTTTTGTTTCAGCACATTGATATTTTATTCTATTATTTGAGGAAGAAGGGGAAGTATGACAAAGACCTATCTATAACATTCACCACCACAGATTGGTACTTTGACGAGAAAATTAATGAGTTGTGCCAGGCATTTATTGATACATATGGAGATAGTGAAGTGTGCGATCCGAAACATGTCATTGCAGAGTATATTCAGGGGTATGTCTTGGATGCCAATGTTCCATAGCACACTGTCGAGCACATCTTAATGACAATTAATGTTGCGGAACAATGGCATTGGATAATGGCTGTGATGCCTTCAAGGATAGGTGCATTTATGTGTATGGCTCTATGCGCGGTGGAGCTGCTCATCAATCCAAAGTTCATAACACAATGCACAAGTATTCTGTGTTACTGCCTCATTTTTTCGTCCACATGCATTTCTATTTAAACAAAAAAGGTATTAATTGGCGCACTGGTGTCTACAAATCAAAGGACTTGATTAATTGCGATGTATTTACGGCATCATTTGCCGAGTATTTCATCGAGGGCAAGATGCCTCCTAAAACATTTAATGCCTATGCACACCGGCACAAATTTGGTGCTCTCTTGTAGGATTCTGCTAGAAAAAAGATGGAACTGAACGTGCAAAGTGATGATGAGATTATTGGTCGACATAATAAGTCGCGGAAGCGGAAAAAGTAGTTATTTTGTCATTGTTGTAGGATGAACTCAATAATTTCATATTGTATTGTGTTCTGTTATGTTATCATTTTTGTAAGACGGATCACGTTTGTTTGTGTTTGAATTTTATGAATACTTTTAAGATTTATACGGCAAATGAGATGCCTGCTCTGTTATAAAGGTTTAATGAGTTTTAGTGCAATATTGGAGTGTTACAGATTAGTTTATTTTGGTATTTTCTTCCTTGATTTTGTGTTGTGAATTCAAGATATGAAAAATATACGGTAGTTTGTGATACACTATCTCTTCCAGATACACGCATGATACAAATATGATACACACATGATACATAGATGATACATTCGTTTTGGATTGCTACACAGTTAGTTTCTTCACAATGAGTTATGCAGTTTGTTTGGTTTCGAAATATGTATTGATGATGCCACACTCTTATTTGCAAATTTCTAAAATTATTTGCACATTTTTCTAACTGCTACGACTGTTTTTCATTAGTTAGATTTGTTATTACACAAATACGGACATGATTAAGAGCGGATACACAAAGATACATAGGTGATACATAGATGATACAAAGATGATACATAGCCGATACACAAAAGATACAAATATGATACATAGCTGATACAACTTCTTTTTTAATCAAACAGATGTATAATTTAAAAAATACACTTGCAACATGATTTTAAATGATAGATCAAATATTTATTTATATCTAAAATTCAAATAACATTCTGCATTAATACAGTTTTTGATATATTGGATTCTTCTAAATCTCTATGATATTCAGTAAAGTAAAATAATCAGTAATTCTAAGTTTGACATATTTCATTCTCTCTTTGGATTATTTCTACAAGTTTTCCTATTGTGACCTTGTTCTCCACACTGTCCACGTGAAATCGACCTTTTTCGTTCCCTTTCAGATATTGGCTTGCACCTCCCCTTTCTTGACCTTCCTATTGATTTAGTCACGTCTGGTGGCAAGACTTTTTCATCTAGAACTTTTGCAGGAATTTTCCATGTGCTTTCATCAGGAACTGGATAAATTAGAATTTTACAGGTCTTCAATAGGTAATTTTCGGTGTAGTACACCGAGCAATACTCAATGTGATCAATGTATTTGTATTTTAATATTGCCCAAGTATGTGCACATAGCAGCTCATCCAACTGAAACCTTCTACAGCTACAAGTTCGATCTTTTAGGAACACCATTCTCTGCTTACCCTTGTCAAGTACTGAATATAAGTAACTCGTTGAAGGGGTCACCTACAAAAATTATCAACTATCATTAGTGGTGACAAAGCATATGCCCTCAAAACACATACTCGAGAGCCTACAAGATTCAAAATAACTTAATATCATATCAAACTAGCCAATATTTCAGTAGTGGGGTAGGCATATATGCTACATTAAATTGAAAACCTTATGTACATGCTGGTGGTCGCCTAAAAGTTGAACAATTTGCTTACATAATGACTAATTTCTTACATGCCCCAAAAGAAACAGAGAATAGAGGTAGACCAACCAGCTTTGAAAAGAAACAGAAAACCTGAAGCCTTGGGTAACAGAGATAAGACTCTCAATTACTTGAACACTATAATATTGCCTTTTGTGCAACAAATGAATATTAGAAAATATTTGCTTTAATCCATTTGGCCTCCCTGTGCCGTGCATGTGGATACTAGTTTAACAGAAGGGTTCAAGATATAACAGATCCGTGAATTTGGTATGATTACATATTATATGCACAAGTATCTACAGATTCTAGTCATACCTTCATCTGATGTGACAATTCGAGATTGTCCATCAGCATTGTATCATATTTTTTCCCAAGATTAGTAAATGACTCTATTGCATTCTTTTGGTTTGTAACGTTCCATCGTTTGATCAATTGCCTTATGTACTCCAGTAAAGGCAGTACTGGGAGTTCCCTAGCATCCTTGAGCGCTGTATTGATCGACTCCACAATGTTTGAAGTCATTGTCAATGTTCTGTTGACAATGGAATGTGCTCTGGACCATCTTTCATACCCAACATTGATTAATTAATCTTTGACCTTCTTATCAATTCTCTCTACCTCTACTATGTGGTAATCAAACTTCTTAACTGTGTATGCTTTGTCCATAGAAAAGAATATGTCTTTGAGCTGCAAATGGTTCTTCTTGTAATTTTTTTTTAATATTATTCCATATATGCCATATGCAGTCACAGTGAGGTACTTGTGGATACAATATTGCCGCTGTATTTTCAATGCCTTCATGTCTATCTGAGATTATGCACATTCCCTCCCTTTCCCCAAATGCATCCTTGAACCTCGCAAAAAACCACTCCCAGTAAGCATTATTCTCTTAATCTACTATGGCATATGCGAGTGGTAGAATACTACCTAATAAATTGAATCATATAAACACATTTGAGTGTGTGTGTGTGTGTGTGTGTGTGTGTGCGTGTGTGTGTGTGTATATATATATATATATATATATATATATATATATATATATATATATATACATACATACATACATACATACATTATTATTCTTATTTTTACCTGCTGGATCTTGTGTGGATGTTAATCAATGATGTTCCACTCTATGTCGATTTAAGAAAGGTTCCATCTACAATAACAACAACTACTTTGCAATACTGCCATCCTTTTATAGACGGATATAGTACAACGAAAGCATACATGAACATGTCTTTCTCTGTTTTTTTCAAACTTACCACTGACATAGGATTCGTAAGAACCAGCAAATAAAAGTAGCTTGGCAGATTTTTGTATGATTCGCTCGGGTTCCCTCTCAGTAGTTGAACTGTGTATTCCTTCTATCTCCATGCTTGCATATATGTCATTTGAAGACCATACTGCTTGTTCATGTCTCCAATTATGTCATTATGAGTGCATATTATTTTTGGGTCTTTATACTTGTCTATCAGAAGATTGCGGATGAGTTTTGCAGTAGCTTGACGTTGTGCGTAAGATCTGTCTTTCAGTGGGCACGAGTGTAGTTTGCTAAAATTTCTGACATTGAAAAGTTTTGCTTTTTTCAGGCTCGAAGACTTAAAACATCAATCGCAGTTGTTGTTGATGCACACTAGGTAATACCTACAATAATGATATAAACTTTTCCATCAATAAACAGAGCGACGTGAAATATAAGCTGACGAAATTAGTAATATTATTCGTGAATGTATTGAACAATATAATAGAGAAGTAAAGATTGTAAATACCGGTACCGTACTTCAAGTAGGCGACGGCATTGCTCATATTCACAATGATATATAGTGATACACACTGCCATCAACAATACTAGATGAAAAAATAAAACGACTATATAGTACTACACGGTGACAACCACAACTTAAAAGTGTACAACCACATACTTACAAGCAGCAACTTATTTTCTGCATAATTATACTTCTAACATCAAATACGATATACATTGAGATACATAATTATACAATAAATATTATGATACCTGCTTTCACTTGATCTATGCACCTTAAACTGGAATTTTTCCTTTACTGCCAAGTGCTTCATGACTCTGACTATCGTAGCCTTGTCTTTATAAATTTGACCTTCTTCTACATCTATGTCTTGAGGGTCAGTTATTATTATATTTTCATTAGATTCTGTATCCTGCCAGTCTTCTCCATCCCTAAACTCAATCATATTAATTGTATCACCTTTGTATCTCTCCTGTATAACTGAGCTTTGTGCACACTCTGAGGAAATCACAACAGAATTTAAATTGTAGCAGATCATATCCATATCCTTTTCACTCGATGTTATACAAAGGGGATACATTGTAAATTTTGAGCTTTTTTTCAGCTCAAGATATACACATACACCCATATTATTGTGTATCACTATTGGTGGAGAACCGTTTTGGAAAGTGTATTTGATTTCAATAACATTCAATGAAGTATCCATCATAAGTTATTTCGAAATCACGTCTACAAAATCTTCATAACTTATATTTGGAGTAACTATTACAGCATTGACATTGTAATCTACAAAATTGTTGACAACATTCCATCGGTCACCATACTGAAGAAAAATTGGTTTGCCATTGAAGTAGCTGGAATTAGGTCAAAACTCACTAATTCCTTGAGTGATTTTGATTGTAGTTCGTAGTTCCTTCATCAAGGCTATATCTACAGAAAAATCACGAAAGGAAATTGTTGCTTCTACAGTGAAATTGATCGATTTTTGAGTGAAATTTGGAGCTATTTTTGAGATTTTTTTGGGAGATAACGCTGTGATTTAAAGAATGTATGTATCTGTGAAATTGACACGCTTGAAAAATAGGGAAGGAAGGAAGATCTTTAGCGTGATTCTCGAAAGGAAGAATCCTTCCTTGCGTGTATCTCTAATTTTCAGCTAATTTTGGTAAGTGTCTAATTTTGAGCTAGAGATTCATAAGTTTGAGTTTAAATTGACTATTTCCGTAATTTTTCCTTCTTTTTTTTTTTTGAAAGAAACAAGCACTTTGAAAGCTTAGGATTCTTTCCCATCTTCTGTTGTATCTTTTGTTCGTTTTAAAACAAATGATACCAAATTTGCACATGCTGATAGAGTAAAGGCAAGCATAAATGACTGGTTGGTTCCTTTGGTGTCTAACAATGTCAACCGGAGACAAATTACAATAAACATTATGCAGTGCCTCATGCTCAAGATCAGGGTCGTTAAATGGGCGGGTTGAGCCCATTTTGGGTGGATCAAAATAGATTAAATCAATAAATAAGTGGGTTGACCTGCCCAAAATTTACTTGGACTGAGATAGGCCGGGTCAAGATAGACTAAAATTTAGGTCATAGCCAACCTGTCTAACTCGTACCAAACTCTAATTAATATGTGTTATTTTCTAATGAATTGTATACTTACTAAATAAGACTTTTTTTCTTTGGGCCAATGCGCATGCCCTTTAATCAATTGAATTTTAGGGCTGCTAAGCAAAAGGCCGGAGCCGCGTTCAATCACCTGTGGCCCGTATGAGTATTTGAGTGGGTCATGGTCAAGCAAGTTTGCTACTTTTAGAAAAGACAAAAAGAAAAAGTTGATTACTTCTTCGCGGTCTTCCGGGCGAAGAGACTCCGTATTTTGTTGTTTACCAAAAGATTACATATAGTAATTTTTAAAGATAGATTAATCAATTGTAACATTAATTTGGTTGTTTATTTATTCACGTTAAAGCACGATCTTGACTGTTCAACGGCATGCGTTTTTTCTTTTTCTTACGCTGACGTTAATAAAAAATATAATTTCTTTCACTTTTTCTTTAATTAATCACCTAAGGACAGATCAAGTATCACTAATCATGCTAGCTGGCTCATTGTCAACAACGATAGCTAACATACTATCAAGAATTGTTTTAAATTATTTATTTATTGACATATAATATGTTATTTTAATTCTACTATTCAACATCAAAATGAAAAATATTGTCTGAGTTCCATTATTATGAAAAGGATTATAACCAATTTTTTTTGATTGAGAAGAGAAACATAAATTTTCATCCCTGACAACCTTTTTGTTTTTGTTTTTTTGTGTACAGTAAAGTTTTTTTGTCAATCTATTACTCCTATTAATATTAATTAATTTCTCCTATATCACCGTCGGTCACAAAATCATTACTCAATCAGCGCCCCTTTTTGTCATTTTAACCGCAATGAACCGCCAGCCAGATTTTTATCACCTTCCAAACACGTCTTGTATACGTGGCATGTTCCACTCACTTTTGGGACCCACCTGTATCCTACGTGGCATGTGATACTAATTTTTTTTAAACAAAAGTAATTTTTTTTCAAAGTTAAGTATTTGGCAAAGTAAAAGTACTTTATGCGAAAGTGTTTAATTGTGAGCGAAGTTTAAAAAAATAAAAGAAATTTTTTGAAACTGATAGTTTAAAACAATCTATTGAAATTAGTGTGACTAGAAATTATTTTATTGACAGTAAAAAGAAAAATTTAAAATTAAATTATTATTAAATATAAAAAAAATATTATTCTGGTACTGACTATAAAAAATATTACTACATATAAATTGGGACATTTAACTATTTGGTATTTGAGATTTATCATTATTTATGAAAGTTAAAGAGTAAAAAGATTTTATTTATCAGAAATCATCTATAATTGGATCGGTGCCATTAATTATCTTCCCCAAAATACCCCTACTCTTACCAAATAATTCCACTATTCCGTTACTAGTTTTTGATGCATTTATTGCCGTCCGATCATCCTCGATACTTCCAAAAAGGTGGCTCCAGCTTTGTTTCTTCCCATTTTTCTTCTCCCACCTACTGAGTAATAGCGACTTTTCTTCATTTTTCTTGTTGATTTTTCTTGTTAGAGTTTTGACTTTACAGTGATTTTGTGAGGCTCTTTTGATTCTCGATCTACCGGAGCATCAAGTTTCTTTTTTGAGTTTACAGTGATTTTTGTCGAGCTCTTTGGATTTACCGATCTACTGGTCATCAGGAATTTTCAGGCTTGATTCATCTGCTTGATTTGGGCTATGTCGGGTCCATTAGATCGATTTGCGAGGCCTTGTGAGTTGACTTTCGTTTGCTTTTATTAACTTGTTTACTGATTCTGAACTACATTGTTTGCTATTTGCTGAATTTTAGTTACATTCTTTACTTGTTACTTTTGGGTTTTTGAGCTTGTGTGCAGTTTTAAGATTGCTGAAAAATAGGTTTAGATTAGGATATGGTGCTAATTTAGTATGTTATTCAATTAAGTAATTATGCTTCAATCCCGAATTAGTTGGGGTACCAATTTCAATGTTGCAGTATTTAGAGCTTTCGTGATAGTTTACACTGTTGATGAACTTATCATATCTCTCTTCCTTATCAGGGTTTGAGAGGGCTTATTAGTTAGACTATGTTTTAAGTGATTCTCAACTTGTTGGGGTTTGAGAGCCGTTAACTTTTTTTTGTAGCTCACATTGGTGGATTAATATGGTTGACTTTACCAGTCATTCTTGTTCGTAGTGGTTGAGAGAGTCCTTTTCATGCCAGCAGGTCAAGAGTTTGAGCCTCGTACCCTGCCAAAGTGAAAAATATGGTTGACTTTAGTTCGAAGGTGTGGCCGGTGAATGGTCAATGAAGTGGGAGTAGAACCATGAGATCTCAGTTCAAATCTTAGTCGAGGCAATAAATACTAGGTGATTTCTCCGCATCTGCCTAAGCCTCGGTGAGTAGAGTTACCCATTACATGTGCTAGTGGGGAGGTAGTAGTCAACCCGATGAAATAGTTGAAGTGCGTATAAGCTGGACTGGACGCTGGTGGTATCACAGAAATAGAGAAAGTGTGGGAAGAGATCCATGAGGTATCGAGTTCAAATTCATGCGGAGGCAAAAAACCATTAGGTGATTTACTTCTCATCTGCCTAAAGCCTCAGTGGGTAGAGTTAACGGTATATGTGCTGGTGGGAGGTAGTAGCCAACCAGTAGAATAGTCGAGGTGCCGCATAAGCTGGCCCAGACACCGCTCTCATAGAAAAAGAGACAGTGTGGGAAGGTTGCTGGGAATATTTGATGAACTTGCATATATGATTTTGTTTTGAGTTATGCTGATTTGATGAAAATCTGCATTGCGGGTGTTTCTTTGCTTTTCTTAAATGGTTCTAGTGGGGTTGATTTTGGTGAATTCCGGAAGCAAATCAATCTTTTGTGGTGGTTCTTCACTTTTGGATGCAGTCATTTTCAGTTCCTATTTTAGAATGTGCTCGACTTCCCAAGCTCACCTCATGTCAATGGAAATCTTCTAGCACTCTGTTTAAGAACTTGCTTGGTGGAATTCGGTTCACATACAGTTCCATGCTACTCTGCTTTTCATATTTGTAAGCTATTACACTTTGTTTTGGGAAAAAGTATGAATTTTGATCGAAAATGAGCTTAGGTTGAAGAGGATTTTTTAACCTTATTCTTTACTGAATGTGTTTGAATAAGTCTAATGAATATAGAAGATTCATACAGCTGAACCCAGTTACTTAGGAGCTTGATTGGCCTTTGTGTTAAATTCAAATGTGTTATGTGATTAATTTTCCTGCTGTTTCCTTTTCAATGTTAACAGGCTTTGAGGGGTCGTCCACACATGATGAGAGAAGAGAAAGAAAATCTGATTTCGAGAACTCAGAGGATGAGAGGAGGACAAGAATTGGTTCGCTGAAAAAGAAAGCACTGAATGCATCAACAAAATTTAAACATTCTCTTAAGAAGAAAGGCAGAAGAAAAAGTGATGGACGAGTGAGTTCAGTTTCAATTGAGGATATTCGTGATGCTGAGGAGCTACAAGCTGTTGACCAATTTAGGCAAGCACTAATTTTGGATGATTTGTTACCTGAGAGACATGATGACTACTATATGATGCTAAGGTGATACCCTGTAACCTTTAATTTCTTCAAGTATTTATGTCAAACTGATTAAGATATATCCTGCTATCTGTTATCTTGTGATAGTCTTTTTTTTTAAACTTGTTTATTGTGATAGTTGTTGCTTGTATAGAGACAATTTCAACACACTTCATGTTCGAAATGTTAGTTGAAAGTTAGAATGCTTACTTAGGCTTGTTTTAAAAACTGAATCAGGGGTGAATGCATGGGCAGAAAAGGCCAATTTATGAAATGAATTTTTCCAGGACCATCATATTGTTAGGCCAGGTTCCAGTGCCTTCAACAGTGTTTCTTCTTTTGTGCTCTTTTTTCTTTTGTTGGTTTGTTCTATTATTTTGATGTGTTGCAACAATTTCTGGAGCCACAGTCATACATATTACCTCTGCGTAAATCTGTCCACTACAAATGACACATGATATTGGTCCTTTTCTTTGTCCAAATAGAGTAAGAAAAAATTGAAAAATGATTTGTCAACTTTTTCCTTGAACTCATGTATTATTTTGTTCTTTAGTTTGCTGTAGTCAAAGAGGCCGGATGTGAAATTTACTCTGGATATCATATGTCAACTTTCTCTATGCTCTTTTCCATCAGGCCTGCCAACTGAAACAAAAGTTAGAAGTGGTAGACATTGTGAGCATAGGTATTAGCTCTCAGAATAGGCAAATGAAAGAGGATATAGATTTATGCAGGCTTTTGATTAAGAACTGTCAGGTGGTCTATTCTTGTTTTTGTCATTTCATTTATTATTCCTTATGGGTTTCTTGCAGGTTTCTGAAAGCAAGAAAGTTTGATATTGATAAAGCAAAGCATATGTGGGCTGATATGCTTCAGTGGAGGAAGGAATTTGGTGCTGACACCATTATCCATGTAACTTATTTCTCCTCTGATGGATAGTGACGGTATTTCTTCATATACCAGATTCTAGTGACTTCATTTATTCTGAAATATTTCCCATATCAAATTTTTCCATCAGGATTTTCAATTCCAAGAGCAGGATGAAGTTTCGAAATACTATCCCCAAGGTTACCACGGGATTGATAAGGAGGGAAGACCGGTATACATTGAAAGGCTAGGGAAAGTTGATCCTAACAAACTTATGCAAGTCACAACAATGGACCGTTACATAAGAAACCATGTAAGAGAGTTCGAGAAAACTTTTGCAATCAAGTTTCCAGCATGTACAGTTGCTGCTAAAAGGCAGATTGATTCTAGCACCACTCTTTTGGACGTCCAGGGAGTGGTATGTCACCTACCATTAGTTTTCTTGCGCTAATGTGTCATGATTTCAGATTGAATTTTTAGCACACTAGGATTTACCTATTTTCATTTTCTTGTGTTGATTTCCCAGGGTTTGAAAAACTTTAACAAGAGTGCAAGAGAGCTCATTGTGCGACTTCAGAAGATTGATGGTGATAATTATCCTGAGGCATGATTATATCCCTATCAGTAGGTACTATATGGCCTTTTCTAGTTTTCGGTTCATTAACACATTTTGCTACATTTTGGCTGGTGCAGACACTTCATCAGATGTTTATCATCAATGCTGGACCTGGCTTTAGGCTGCTGTGGAATACTGTTAAGAGTTTTCTGGATCCCAAGACCACCTCCAAGATACATGTTTGTCTATGCTCTTCTACTGCCACTTCTCAAAGTGTAACATTATCAATTATTTGGCTATATTTACTCAATTGCTTCTGTTGTCAAATTTCTTATAGGTTCTTGGAAACAAGTACCAAAACAAGTTGCTTGAAATAGTTGATGCTAGGTAAAGGAGTTCAGCATTCTTTTCCACTGTACAAGGAAAATTTTTGCTTATTTCTGCTTTTGATGGTATTGCAGATTTCCTTCTTTAAAAGTTATGTTACTGATTTTTGATTTTGTGCAGTGAGTTGCCAGAGTTTCTTGGTGGAACCTGTACATGTGCAGATCAAGGAGGTTGCCTTCGTTCAGATAAAGGGCCATGGCAAAATCCGGAGATACTAAAGGTTTCATCTACACCCTCGCATCTGAGAGCAATTTTGTTTTGAAAGATGTTCTTCTCCTCATTCTTTTAGGAAGGCAGGATCTTCTTTTTTTCTTTTCCTAACATTTATTTTCAGCACTCTTCTTTTCTGGAACAAGGGTCTGCTTGTTCTTGATGTCTTTAGTAACGAGGAAGCATTTCTACCTTTATGAAAAACTATTTTAACTTTTGAGTAATGGGAAATCCTTCTTTGACGGCAGATGATTGGTGAAGCACGGCGTGCCAGGCAGGTCGTTAAAGTTGTAAACAGTGAAGGCAAGGTAGTTTACGCTAAACCTCGCTTCCCCACGGTATGTCTTCTACTGTCTTTCCTAAATTATGAGAACACTCTAAATGGTCAACCTCCTTTGAAGATTGCTACATGTATTTTGAATTTTAGCAGGTAAAAGGTAGTGATACCTCCACCGCTGAATCAGGATCTGAAGCTGAAGATATTGCTTCCCCTAAAGCTGTAAGGAATTATTCCCATCTTCGGCTTACTCCTGTTCGTGAAGAGGTATATTTCTACCTATTCACCTGATTTCATGAATTAGCGTTTCTTTTATTGGAGAGAATGTAAAATTTTCTTTCACTGAGACTCGGAACAATACAGGATTTGCATTCCCTTAGTTTTCATGGAAATATCTCCTTCCCCATTCCCTTCCTGAACGAAATTGAGCTTGCACAATTTTCTTATCATATGCTATTGTTTTTCTCATCAAACAGGCTAAGGCTGGAACCTCAGGCTACACTACAAACTTCTCTGGATATGATGAATATGTTCCCATGGTTGACAAGGCAGTTGATTCTGTGTGGAAGAAACAAACATCCTTTCAAAGAGCTGCCATTTCCAAAGGTTAGACTTCTGCAAAAAACACATGCATTTGTACACACAAGGAATTGGAAAGAAGAGGGGAGAAAGCATAAGAGTATCTGAATCTTTTAGTTAGATTTCAGTATGCACCTAATCAAGGGGGGTAAAAGGAGCTAGCTCACTGTAGTTCTCACCCTGTAATTTTGATGTACTTCCTGTTTGTGATTCAATATAATGTGTATATATGTATGTATTTTTGACATGTATTATTCTGATACTCTAATCGTCTTAATATGGTTTTTAGTTGCATGCAGTAGTCAGGCGTCAGTGCTGCTTGTGGCCACCTGCATCCAAGACAATCTGTGTTGGGTGCTACTAATAGTGTGAACATTATTCTTTCTGTTTTGCTTTTAGCTCTATTTTGGTCGTAAAGCTGGAACTTGCAGACGTCTGTGGTTAATATGGCATTTATCCTACCTGTTGGCCATGTTCTATTTTATTAGTCCGTTACAAGTTTTCAATTCGTACTGACATGATGTATGTGGCTATTTACATTTTATTCAGGGATGCTTCCACCAGCAGATTCTCAAAAGCCCGTAGGTGGTCTTAGTACTCGGATATTAGGACTTCTTCTGGCCTTCTTCACGACTGTGATGATGTTTTTCCGTTCAGTGCTATGCCGTGTAACCAAGAAACTTCCTGATCCATCAAATGGTCAAGCCCAAGCAGTTCAAGAATTCACCTCTGATGCAATCAGTAAAGAGGAGTTTCGGCCACCTTCACCAATTCCAGCCTTTACAGAAGCGCAGCTGCTTTCTGTTGTTCTGAAGAAATTGGGTGAACTTGAGGGCAAAGTAAATACACTTCAAGAAAAGCCATCTGAGATGCCTTATGAGAAAGAGGAATTGCTAAATGCTGCTGTTTGCCGTGTGGATGCCCTAGAAGCTGAGTTAATTGCAACCAAGAAGGTAAATATTTTATGATGCAGTATGTGAATAAGGGTGCGAAATCAGTGGTTTTGCTTCACCAAAGCTTGCATCTTTTATGTTTGCTAGCTCAGCTGGAAGTTTTGGTTGCTTAGCATGTTCAACTTGTGAGATAAGGCCTAACTAATGAAATATAGTCTAAATTACGTTATGGTTTGGTCATGTGAGACTCTTTATGCTTTTGGAGTGTTGTTGAGGCCAGAACATTATCAGATAGAGAAACGAGGGAATATGTTGGAATTCAATTATTAGTGTGACAGCTAGTGTGCTTGCAACTTGAAATAATATTCCACGATTATGGTGATAAGTTGTGGCCAAACTTATGACTTGTTTCAGCAAGCATTTCATTGCATAATACTGCTGAGAATAACGACATCTACATCACATACCTCAGCAAGCATTCAATGTAAATAATGTTGTGTTGCTGACAATATTAGCATTTAAGTGTAACATACCACTTTTTCTTGGTTATTGAGTTGATAATATTCCTTCTTTTCGAAACAGGCTTTGCATGAGGCTTTGATGAGACAAGAGGAACTTCTTGCATACATTGATGGTCAAGAAGCTGCGAAAGCTGCAAAATTTCAGGTGAGTTTCCAGCTTTGTTTGGTAATTAGACAACATCAAATTATGAGTGAACCCAAGTAGGATAGGAAGTCGGTATAGTGGAAACTTCTTCTGAGAAAATACCTTGGTGCATATAGACTTAAGAATAGACAAGGTTTTGAGCAGTATTGCCTGTGCACCTTTTTTCTGTGGTATACGTTTGTGCATTCATATTTATGATTGTGTTAGAATTTTAAGATTCATATTGTTGATTTGTATCTTGCTGTCTTGTTATGCAGAAAAAGAAGTTTTGCTTTTAAGGTCTCTCGGAAAGTGGAGCTCCGACTTTCAACAAAAGTATCCGAATGAGAGATAACATACTTGTAATATGTACGAGCTGGCATGGATCCTAGTCATTGTGCAGTGAATTTGATGTATAATGCACCACCTTTTTTCTTCTGAAAATATACTCCTAATGATCTTACTTTGGCACTATGAATTCATTATTGTTTGTATTGAATTGGCTAAACCTGAGGCGTACCAACTTTTTATCCCTGAAGTGGTGGAACATTTACCTATCTTGTTTGTAAGGGAGTAGAATTTATGTCCTAATGTTAAGGTGCTTTTCACAAGTTCCGGCATAATATTATAGGAAGAATAAATGAGGTAAATTTAAAAATTCTTTTTTCAAGTGTCAATCAAATCTATGTTCAAAAGCTAACTTAAACTCTTAACAACTATGTACTATCACTCATGTGCGCAGGTAAAAATTTATCTGCGCCAGGTATTTACATTCAGTTTAGTTAAGTTAGCCATTAAAAATATAGTCTATTAAAAATCATATATTTAATAAGTTAAATATTTAAAAAGGAGGTAAATTCATAACAAGGTAACATTACAAAAGCTTAGGTACTTCTTTAGAGAAAGGCAATGTATTTTTATCAAAGTACAGCCCTTATATAGTAAGAGATTAGAGAAGATACGCACTGTAGCAAAGCTTCCCTTATCTGTTCTTATGACTGATAGCGTATCTTTTTTTCTTGTTGAGTTACTGACAAAATGCATTTTGATATGCAAACACTTTACAAATGGTCAACCTCAATAATCTCTTTGGATAAGTTCAACTAATTTAAAAACATAAGAAACATTACAATACCACAGTAAAATTTTAGACTTCCTCTGTTCTAAAGGTTAGCTGGTACTCAAGGAAACTAGTGCTGTTTCCAACCACACTCTAGAGGAGAAAGGGAAATAGATAATTGTTAACTAAATCAAAGCTATCCATGAACACAAGAAGAAATTTTAAGTTCTGCGAGTTCAATCTACTTAAAAAGAAACATAATCTTTACTTTGATATACCATAAGTGAAATATAATCCACTTTGTATTCCACTTCGGTTTTGTTGTTACGAGCTGTTGTTAATGCTTCTCTGCTCATGTCTTCTTTGCTATCGTATTTTCTTTAAACTGTTATGTTTTTGTACTCCTTAAACCGAGGGTCTATCGAAATAGCCTCTCTACTTGCACAAGGTAGAGGTAAGGTTTGTGTACACACAACCCTCCCCAGACTCCACTTGCGGGATTACACTGGGTATGTTGTTACTGTTGTTGAACCTTGGTTTGAAGCTTGACTCTATATTTCGCTTGCATTGAGTGTGTTGTCCTAGTAGCATCCTTTGCGAGCATTGACCCAGTCACTAGTTGAGTAACTATACTGTTAACATCCAACGTAATGTTTAATCAATGAATATACTGGAAAAGTATATACTAATATAAAAAAATCTTACAGTGTTATAAGAAAAACCTGACAGTAACTGTTTTTATTAATTCATATCAAACTTTGTAATCCAAGAATCCAATTACAATGATTGAGTTAAAAGAAAAAATGCAAACCAACAAACATGTCAAGTTTTCTCCCGTAGATTTTCGCATGTCTTTCGGTTGCGACCTCTTGTGCACATTGTCCGCATGATATTTTGCACCTCTTAGCTTGTGATTCCGGCAACAACTGGATTCTCAATTTCTTTGGCCTTCCCGGTTTAATTCTACCTGTCGGCGGTAGCACCACATCTTCTAAGATCTCTGTAGGAATGTCCCAAGTGCTTTCATCGGAAACAGGATACACTGATATTTCATACGTTTTCAGCAAGTAATCCGTGTTGTAGTAGATAGAGCAGTATTCATATGCATCCAAGCTTTTGTACGTGACAACTGCCAAAGCATGCGGACACGGCATTTCATCTATTTGAAACCTTATGCAAGTGCATGTTCTCTCTCCCAGGTTCACCACAAATTGTTTTTCATCTTCAATGACAGTATATAAGTAATCGGTGGAAGGCTTCACCTACACCTTGAAAAAGATGATTAGTGATATACTCTACCATCTGCGGTCCATTTTCATTTTCTTATATATACATATAGACTATATACTACATATAATACCATTTATGTACTACATATAGACGGGCTTATATTATACTGCATGTGTTCCGATTTCATTTTTTTGTATGAAAGAAACATGGTAATGGAATCTTACCGTCATTCTCTGAGATGCAATGTAACTTTCCCTCATGATATCTTCATATTGTTTTGCCAGCTTTGTGGATGTCTCTATTGCATTTTTCTTGTTCGCGTGATGCCAATCCTGAACCAACTTCATCATGTATTCCAGCAAATGCAGTATTGGTAAATCTCTTGCATAGTTGTTCGCTGC